>NC_069499.1:1285324619-1285444619 GCF_027579735.1 Bombina bombina | reverse complement strand
GGTATGTAGCAGTTTATTATTTTCTGACATGGAATTGATGAGAAAATCCTGCCATACCCTTATAATGTAAACTCAGCCTTGAATGCAGTAGATGTAGCTGATATCAGGCTGTCATGTATGTATATTTTACACTTCAGTTTTCTGGGAAATGGTACTTCTCTGGCTTTTAAACTGTATACATAGACTTAACCTATTTTGCAGGGACTTGCAATAGGTTTTAAATGACAATTAATTATTGAGGTAAAACGTTTTTTTGCTGGCATGTAAAAACGTTTTTTTCTCTGAGGTACTGGGTGAAAAAAATGTTTTGGGCACTTTTTTTCCACTTGGCAATAGTTTTGATTTAAATTAGAGCAGTTCACTGATCCCTCTCACTGTTATGTGTGTGGGGGAGGGGCCATTTTGGTGCTTTCACTATGCATCAGAAAAACTCAGTCAGAGGTTCATTTTCTTCCTGCATGATCCGGTTCATCTCTACAGAGTTCAGGGATCTCAAGAGTCTTTTTTGAGGGAAGTAATCATTCACAGCAGAGCTGTGCTGAGGGTATTGACTGTGATATAAAAAACGTTTATTTGTGTATTTTTTTCTGCTGCCTGGGTTAGTTATCATTTGCTGAGGGGAACAATCCTTTGCTAAAACTGTATATTCTGACAAAGATTGATGCTATAACTTAATTATTTTATCTGTTATAATATTTTCTGTGCTTCTTAAAGGCACAGTTCGTTTTCATATTATTTGTAAATTACTTTGAAAAGTATTTCCAAGTTGCTGTTTATTTGCTAGTGTGTTAAACATGTCTGATTCAGAGGAATATCTCTGTGCTATATGTGTTAATGCCAAAGTGGAGCCCAATAGAAATTTATGTACTAAATGTATTGATGCTACTTTAAAAAATAGTCAATCTGTACAAATTGAACAAATTTCACCAAACAACGAGGGGAGAGTTATGCCGACTAACTCGCCTCACGTGTCAGTACCTGCATCTCCCGCTCAGGAGGTGCGTGATATTGTAGCGCCGAGTGCATCTGGGCGGCCATTACAAATCACATTACAAGATATGGCTACTGTTATGACTGAAGTTTTGGCTAAACTACCAGAACTAAGAGGTAAACGTGATCACTCTGGGATGAGAACAGAGTGCGCTGATAATGCAAGGGCCATGTCTGATACTGCGTCACAGTTTGCAGAACGTGAAGACGGAGAGCTTCATTCTGTGGGTGACGGTTCTGATACAAATAAACTGGACTCAGACATTTCAAATTTTAAATTTAAGCTTGAGAACCTCCGTGTGTTACTAGGGGAGGTATTAGCGGCTCTGAATGATTGTAACACAGTTGCAATCCCAGAAAAAATGTGTAGGTTGGATAAATATTTTGCGGTACCGACGAGTACTGACGTTTTTCCTATACCTAAGAGACTTACTGACATTGTTACTAAGGAGTGGGATAGACCCGGTGTGCCTTTCTCACCCCCTCCTATATTCAGAAAAATGTTTCCAATAGACGCCGCCACACGGGACTTATGGCAAATGGTCCCTAAGGTGGAGGGAGCAGTTTCTACTTTAGCTAAGCGTACCACTATCCCAGTGGAGGATAGCTGTGCTTTTTCAGATCCAATGGATAAAAAATTAGAGGGTTACCTTAAGAAAATGTTTGTTCAACAAGGGTTTATATTGCAACCTCTTGCATGTATTGCGCCTGTCACGGCTGCAGCAGCATTTTGGTTTGAGTCTCTGGAAGAGACACTTCAATCATCCACACTAGATGACATCACACACAAACTTAAATTCCTTAAGTTAGCTAATTCATTTATTTCAGATGCCGTAGTACATTTAACTAAACTTGCGGCTAAAAATTCAGGATTCGCCATTCAGGCACGCAGAGCTCTGTGGCTAAAATCCTGGTCAGCTGATGTTACGTCTAAATCTAAATTGCTTAATATTCCTTTCAAAGGGCAGACCTTATTCGGGCCCGGCTTGAAAGAGATTATTGATGACATTACAGGAGGTAAAGGTCATGCCCTGCCTCAGGACAAGGCCAAAGCCAAGGCTAGACAGTCCAATTTTCGTTCCTTTCGTAATTTCAAAGCAGGAGCAGCATCAACTTCCTCTGCACCAAAACAGGAAGGAGCTGTTGCTCGCTACAGACAAGGCTGGAAACCTAACCAGTCCTGGAACAGGGGCAAACAGGCCAGAAAACCTGCTGCTGCCCCTAAGACAGCATGAATTGAGGGCCCCCGATCCGGGACCGGATCTAGTGGGGGGCAGACTTTCCCTCTTCGCCCAGGCTTGGGCAAGAGATGTTCAGGATCCCTGGGCGTTAGAGATCATATCTCAGGGATACCTTCTGGACTTCAAATCCTCTCCCCCAAGAGGGAGATTTCATCTGTCAAGGTTGTCAACAAACCTAACAAAGAAGGAAGCGTTTCTACGCTGCGTACAAGATCTTTTATTAATGGGAGTGATCCATCCAGTTCCGCGGTTGGAACAAGGACAAGGGTTTTACTCAAATCTGTTTGTAGTTCCCAAAAAGAGGGAACCTTCAGGCCAATCTTGGATTTAAAGATCCTAAACAAATTCCTAAGAGTTCCATCGTTCAAGATGGAAACTATTCGAACAATTTTGCCCATGATCCAAGAGGGTCAGTACTTGACCACAGTGGATTTAAAGGATGCTTACCTTCACATACCGATTCACAGAAGTCATTACCGGTATCTAAGGTTTGCCTTTTTAGACAGGCATTACCAGTTTGTAGCTCTTCCATTCGGACTGGCTACGGCTCCAAGAATCTTCACAAAGGTTCTGGGCACTCTTCTGGCGGTACTAAGACCGCGAGGAATTTCAGTAGCTCCGTACTTAGACGACATACTGATACAAGCTTCAAGCTTTCAAACTGCCAAATCTCATACAGAGATAGTACTGGCATTTCTAAGGTCGCATGGATGGAAAGTGAACGAAGAGAAAAGTTCTCTCTTTCCACTCACAAGAGTTCCCTTCCTGGGGACTCTGATAGATTCTGTAGAAATGAAGATTTACCTGACAGAGGACAGGTTAACAAAACTTCAAAATGCATGCCGTGTCCTTCATTCCATTCAAGAGACCAGAAATTCTCTTCTATGGTGGCTTTATCGGCCACATCTGTCCAGGGGAATGCCATTCAGCAGGCCAGACTGGTCAATTGTAACAACAGACACCAGCCTACTAGGTTGGGGCGCTGTCTGGAATTCTCTGAAGGCTCAGGGACTATGGAATCAGGAGGAGAGTCTTCTTCCAATAAACATTCTGGAATTGAGAGCAGTCCTCAATGCTCTTCTGGCTTGGCGCCAGTTAGCAACTCGGGGGTTCATCAGGTTCCAGTCGGACAACATCACGACTGTAGCTTATATCAACCATCAGGGAGGGACAAGAAGCTCCCTAGCAATGATGGAAGTATCGAAGATAATTCGCTGGGCAGAGTCTCACTCTTGCCACCTGTCTGCAATCCACATCCCGGGAGTGGAGAACTGGGAGGCGGATTTCTTAAGTCGTCAGACTTTTCATCCGGTTGAGTGGGAACTTCATCCAGAGGTCTTTGCCCAAATACTTCCACGTTGGGGCAAACCAGAGATAGATCTCATGGCGTCTCGACAGAACGCCAAGCTTCCGCGCTACGGGTCCAGATCCAGGGATCCGGGAGCGGTCCTGATAGATGCCTTGACAGCACCATGGACCTTCAGGATGGCTTATGTGTTTCCACCTTTCCCGATGCTTCCTCGATTGATTGCCAGAATCAAACAGGAGAAAGCATCAGTGATTCTAATAGCGCCTGCATGGCCACGCAGGACTTGGTATACAGATCTGGTGGACATGTCATTCTGTCCACCTTGGTCGTTACCTCTGAAACAGGACCTTTTGATTCAGGGTCCTTTCAAACATCAAAATCTAACTTCTCTGAAGCTGACTGCTTGGAAATTGAACGCTTGATCTTATCAAAGCGTGGTTTTTCTGAGTCAGTTATTGATACCTTAATACAGGCTAGGAAGCCTGTCACCAGAAAGATTTACCATAAAATATGGCGTAAATACCTATATTGGTGCGAATCCAAAGGTTACTCTTGGAGTAAGGTTAGGATTCCTAGGATATTGTCTTTTCTACAAGAAGGTTTAGAAAAGGGGTTATCCGCTAGTTCCTTAAAGGGACAGATCTCAGCTCTGTCCATTCTGTTACACAAGCGTCTGTCAGAAGTTCCAGACGTTCAGGCTTTTTGTCAGGCTTTGGCCAGGATTAAACCTTTGTTTAAAGCTGTGGCTCCACCATGGAGTTTAAACCTTGTTCTTAACGTTTTACAGGGTGTTCCGTTTGAACCCCTTCATTCCATTGATATAAAGTTGTTATCTTGGAAAGTTCTATTTTTAATGGCTATTTCCTCGGCTCGAAGAGTCTCTGAGTTATCAGCCTTACATTGTGATTCTCCTTATTTGATTTTTCACTCGGATAAGGTAGTTCTGCGTACTAAGCCTGGGTTCTTACCTAAGGTAGTCACTAACAGGAATATCAATCAGGAGATTGTTGTTCCATCCTTGTGCCCAAATCCTTCTTCGAGGAAGGAACGTCTTTTGCACAATCTGGATGTAGTTCGTGCCCTTAAATTTTATTTACAGGCAACTAAAGATTTTCGACAAACGTCTTCCCTGTTTGTCGTTTACTCTGGTCAGAGGAGAGGTCAAAAAGCTTCTGCTACCTCTCTCTCTTTTTGGCTTCGTAGCATAATTCGTTTAGCTTATGAGACTGCTGGACAGCAGCCTCCTGAAAGAATTACAGCTCATTCCACTAGAGCTGTGGCTTCCACTTGGGCCTTTAAGAATGAGGCCTCTGTTGAACAGATTTGCAAGGCTGCAACTTGGTCTTCGCTTCATACTTTTTCCAAATTTTACAAATTTGACACTTTTGCTTCCTCGGAGGCTATTTTTGGGAGAAAGGTTCTTCAGGCAGTGGTTCCTTCTGTATAAAGAGCCTGCCTATCCCTCCCGTCATCCTTGTACTTTTGCTTTGGTATTGGTATCCCACAAGTAATGATGACCCGTGGACTGATCACACTTAACAGAAGAAAACATAATTTATGCTTACCTGATAAATTCCTTTCTTCTGTAGTGTGATCAGTCCACGGCCCGCCCTGTTTTTTAAGGCAGGTAAATATTTTTTAAATTATACTCCAGTCACCACTACACCCTTGGCTTCTCCTTTCTCGTTGGTCCTTGGTCGAATGACTGGAGGTGACGTAGAGGGGAGGAGCTATATAGCAACTCTGCTGGGTGAATCCTCTTGCACTTCCTGTAGGGGAGCAGTTAATATCCCACAAGTAATGATGACCCGTGGACTGATCACACTACAGAAGAAAGGAATTTATCAGGTAAGCATAAATTATGTTTTTTCGAACTTCGTAAACAAGATTTTTTTTTTATGTTTTTGGTACATTTAGCATAATATACCTTGATTTACATCAGCTTGTCAATATTCATA
Organism: Bombina bombina; assembly: GCF_027579735.1. Taxonomy (NCBI): domain Eukaryota; kingdom Metazoa; phylum Chordata; class Amphibia; order Anura; family Bombinatoridae; genus Bombina; species Bombina bombina. Next base: position 1,285,439,121 of record NC_069499.1, on the reverse strand, counting down.
GTTAAAGGGATAGTAAACACCAAAAATGTTGTTTTTTAAAAAGATAGATAATCCCTTTATTTACCATTCCCCAGTTTTGCATAACCAACACTGTTACAGAAATATACATTTTACCTCTGTAATTACCTTGTATCTAAGCTCCTGCTGACTGCCTCCTTATCTCAGATCTTTTGACAGACTTACATTTCAGGCAATTAGTGCTGACTCTTAAATAACTTCACGTGGATGAGCAGAGTGTTATCTATATGAAACACATGAACTAACGCCCTCTAGTGGTGAAAAACTGTCAAATGCAGAGGCGGCCTTCAAGGGCTTAGAAATTAGCATATGAGCCTACCTATGTTTAGCTTTCAACTAAGAATAACAAGAGAAGAAAGCAAATTTGATGATAAAAGTAAATTAGAAAGTTGTTTAAAATGACAAGTCCTATCTGAATCATGAATGTTTAATTTGGACTTTACTATCCCTTTTTTGTACTTCTATAAAATACATCTAGAAAAATGCTTTTTTCACTCCCCTAAGTGAAGCTGAAGAACCTCTCTAATATCTGAGTAAGGTGAAAATGATCAAACCATAGCACAGTGATTGCTTATATTTGAGCACAAGCTCATTAATACCTATCTTTAATTGGCTACAACAAAGGAGATGAGGGACATGAATTCCACCAGGCTTTTTAAGAGGTTTATCCCTGAAGTGTTATTCAGTCCAGCAAGATTTAAGCTAAGCGCAATGTAATCTTGTAGAGTTTAAAGATTAGTACTACATATCATTATAAATATAACCTAATCATTGTGTAAACAAATGATCAAAGCCTGTTGTATACTTTTACATGTGAAATCTTCCCTTTATGCTAAACAATGTCAGGAAGCCCCCCTTATAAATAAAGATTTGTATAACAATTCTTAAAATGGCGCATTTAATGGGACATGAAACTTTCATGGTTCAGATAAAGCAGAACATTTTAAGAGACTTTGCAATGTACTTTCACTTTTAAATTGACCTTGATTCTAAGTTCTTTTGTCTTAAAAAAGCATACCAAGGTATGCTAAAGAGAAGTAATGCACTACTGGAAGCTAGCTGGTGATTGGTGACTACATGCATTTAATGTGTCACTCGCTCATCAATTCTGTTCAGCTAGCTCCCAGTAGTTCATTACTGCATTTGGGGTTGGCTTTAGCTATGTGTTTAGCCACTTTGCAGGAGTTTATTACATAGTAATATACAAGAAATAATGTAAAAATAAAACGCTATAAGACATGATCTTTACTGTCTTTGCTTGCTCTTTCATGTCAATGCTGAGCAAAACCTCATCTGCCAACAATAAGCCAGATGATAAAAGTATTAACTTTTCAAAAGGAGTGGGTTATAAACAACACAAAACGTCCTGAGCAAATTAACCATAAGTTTTTATTTGTCTTAAAGAGAAAATGTGATACTAGTCCCAATTTTTAGTAACCAAGAGAGCACGTAGGGTGCATGAAGTTGGATTAGGAACTCAATATAAAGGAGACAGCAAAGAAGTAAATCCTACTCACTCTGCTCATTCCAATGTTGATGCTTTTGCAATTTCCACTAATTATTGTAAGGTACAGCAGCTTGGTGTGATTTGCTTTTAATTCACCATTAGAGCTTCGAATCAATTAGTTTGTAGACAGAAGCAATGAAAGACATAAAAATTAGCTGGTTCTACGGCCGCAGGAGACAAACAATAGGAAAAAAAGAAAGAAAAAGAAGCATTTCATTTGACAGCAGATAAGAACTGTTTTGGTCTCTCTCCTGCCAGCAGCAAAGCCTAAAATCCTGTTTGATCCTTTGTCCTCTTATGCATTTGCCAAATATTTTTTGTTTTTCTTACTATGTATTAAAGGGACAAGATTATGGATTAAAGGATTATTGGTTAGTTTAATAACCTTACTACAAGACTGTGCCATAACAGGTTAAGGATCCAGCTGTTCGTCTTCCGAGATTGTGTACTCTTCTGTGCTTAGTGAGCCAAGCCTATCTCCAGTTACAGTTTTATGCAGCCTAGGTCATATGTTCTCTGTTATTGAGCTTTGGGATTATTAGTCTGCATTTTGACACCAAATATATTTATTTGTTTAATTCCTGATACATCTTTTTCCTGTGCCTTTTGTCTCATGTTATGGTGTTCATTTCTCTGACATTGTTGACTCAAGTATAATCATTTATGCATCCTGAAGTATAACTCATATGGTCTCCGTGGTCATCAGTGCAAACAGCCCAACACCTCTAGAAGGTCACTTGTACTGCTGATTGATGGGAGTATTTTAGAAAAGCAATAAGCAACCATGATATTTTAAAAGGCAAGCTCACTTTTTATGTAAAGATATGGTAGTGGATTTTCCAAGTTGGCTGTAATTAGCCACAAAAACAAAACCAGCAAATGTGCAGCATTCTCACACAGAAATAATGTCCCTTCCTACTGGCGGTAAATCATCTGGCAAGGCTGTCTATACATTTTTAAAGGTACAAAACTTCAGTAGCACAAATGGCTCTGACGGTTCTACTAAAAAAACAACTTTATGTGTGTTTCTAGCAATTATAGGGGTTAACCACAGTGATCTATGCTTGATAGAATTTCAGTCCATTGACTGTATTGACCAGCTATTGCTAGTACTGCTTGGACAGGCATTGAGTGACTTGTAGCGCTCTGCAGGGCCACCATTAGGGGGTGAAAGGGATAACTCCTGTCAGGGGCCCACTGGGCCAGGGGACCCGATGAGGCAAGCACAACTATTATAAAATAAAATAAAAAAATGGCAGCCACCAGAGGGTGCTAGAGCAGAGCGCTATTGAGCGCGGGAAATATTTCAAGGAGTAAAGCATTAGCATTTGAGAGGATTTCTGAGTGTGCACTAAACTACTATGCAGTATGAGACAGACTTGGCACTTCAGTTTGTAAAGTGTGTGTCTGAGTCAGACTGCAGATCACTTTCATTTGCAGAGGAGGTAGGACTTACTTAGCAAATGTTTTTCATTTCTTTGTGCAATTTCGGATTGTAACTTCAGTGTGGTAGTTGTATAGTGGGTCCTGGGGTCCATAAAAACATTTTTTTAGCAATATGCAGAAGAGTATTTAAAAATGATGTAGAAATTCTATATTTAAAACCATGCAAAAAATGTTTCCTCCTCAATACACAAATGGTAGGTGCCCTTTTGGCAGATATGATTTTTTTTATTTTTATAAATATTGTATTAAATTCCAGTTTATTGCCCCTGTTGGCAAGGACTTTCCAAATGCCAGGAGGTATTTCATGTAAGGTTTTTACATCTGCATAACATTATACTCTCAGACTAAGATTGTTCAGTATTTGAAATGAGACAAGTTAACTTAACACTGTACAGTTTACACTACAGCTGACTTAATTTTAGAATACATACAAACAAGCCTAAATCCTGCATTTAATCAGATCTAATGGTATGAGTGCCACAGCTTATGGTTCCATCAAGACCATATAGAGTACAGCATTTTCAAAATCCATAAGTTCAGCTGACAGATGGGAACATTTGTACACCAGAAGTGGTGCTCTTAGTTGGGGAAAATAGGGGCAACCCCCCCCCAAACATATGTCAACCTTTCAAAAGTATTTTTCTTCATCTACCCATTTTGGCAGATCATTAATGTACAATTTTGAATTCACATAAGTATTTTTGTTTGCACATTTACAAATATGATTATTTAAAAAGTGATCTCTTAATTTCTATTTTTTATTATGCATGTCCTACACTGTTGATTTAGGGGATGGCAATTTACAGAAATTTTACCTCCTGTGAGTGTTTCTGTGGGTGTCTGTGTTTATGTCTTTGTGCTTTTGCTGGTGTCTCTATGAGCATGTATTTTTTTTTTTCTGTGGGTCTCTCTGAGGGTGTGTGTGTCTGTCTTTGTGCATTTTCTGTGGATGTCTCTGTGAGGGTGGGTGTGTATGTCTTTGTGCATTTTCTGTGGGTGTCTCTGTGAGGGTGTGTGTGTATGTCTTTGTGTATTTTCTGTAGATGTATCTGTGAGGGTGTGTGCATATGTCTTTGTGCATTTTCTGTGGGTGTCTCTGTGAAAGTGTGTGTGCATGTATGTCTTTGTGTATTTTCTGTGGATGCCTCTGTGAGGGTGGGTGTGTATGTCTTTGTGTGATTTCTGTGGATATCTCTGTGAGGGTATGTGTGTGTGTCAATGTTTTTTGTGGATGTCTCTGTGAGGGTGTGAGCGTATATGTCTTTGTGTATTTTCTGTAGATGTCTCTGTGAGGGTATGTGTTTTCTGTGGATGTCTCTGTGAGGGTGTGTGCATATGTCTGTGCATTTGCTGTGGAAATCTCTATGAGGGTGTGTGCGTTTTTTGTGTGCATTTTCTATGAGGGTGTGTGTATCTCTGTGTATTTTCTGTTGATTTCTCTGTGAGGGTGTGTGCATATGTCTGTTTGTTTTCTATGGGTGTCTCTGAGGGTGTGTACATATGTCTGTGCATTTTCTGTGTGTGTCTCTGTGAGGGTGTGTGTGTGTGTATGTATTTCTGCATTTTCTGTAGATGTCTCTGTGAATGTGTGTGTGTATTTCTTTGTGATTATTCTGTGGGTGTCTCTGTGAGGGTCTGTGTGTGTATGTATGTCTGTGTATTTTCTGTGGATGTCTCCGTGAGGGTGGGTGTGTATGTCTTTGTGTGTTTTCTGTGGATATCTCTGTGAGGGTGTGTGTGTCTGTGTTTTTTTCGGATGTCTCTGTTAGGGTGTATGCGTATATGTCTTTGTGCATTTTCTGTGGGTCTCTCTGTGAGGGTGTGTGCGTATGTCTGTGTGTTTTCTATTGATACTGTGCGTATGTCTGTGTGTTTTCTATTGATGTCTCTGTGATGGTGTGTGCGTATGTCTTTGTGCATTTTCTTTAGATGTCTCTGTGAGGGTGTTGCATATGTCTGTGTTTTCTGTGGGTGTCTCTGTGAGGGTGTGTGCGTATGTCTGTGTATTTTCTGTGGATGCCTCTGTGAGGGTATGTGCGTATGTCTGTGTTTTCTGTGGGTGTCTCTGTAAGGGTGTTTGCGTATGTCTGTGTTTTCTGTGGGTGTCTCTGAGGGTGTGTGCGTATGTCTGTGTTTTATGTGGGTGTCTCTGTGAGGGTGTGTGTGTATGTATGTCTTTGTGTGTTTTCTGTGGGTGTCTCTCTCTCTGTGTGTAAGTCAACCTTTACAAAAGTATTTTTCTTCATCTACCCATTCTGACAGATTATTAATGTACAATTTTGAATTTGATATTTTCTAGTCAGTTTTTTTTCAGCTATGCTGCATCACTTTCAAGTGTTTAAACATTTGGGTATCATGGTCCTTTAACCAGAGAACAGCGTGGTTGATCACATGAGTTCTTCTAGTACCATCCGGAAAATGGTATATTTAAGGACAATGAAACTTTAATTGCACACTAGTGGATTCTGCTTAAAGGGACATGAAACCTAAATATATTTTTTTTGTAATTCCGACAGAGCATGCCATTTTAAACAGCTTTCCAATTTACTTCTATCATCCACTTTGTTTCATTCTCTTGGTATCCTTTGCTGAAAATCATACCAAGGAGGCTCAAGAGCAGCAATGTACTAGTGGTAACTAGCTGCTGACTGGTGGCTGTACGTGTATGCTTATTGTCATTGGCCCATGCAGCGTGTTCAGCAAACTCCCTGTAGTTCATTGCTGTTCTTTCAACAAAAGATAGCAAAAAATTTGATAATAGCAGTAAATTGGGAAGTTTTTTTTAAATTATATGCTCTATCAGAATCATGAAAGAAAATCTTTGGGTTTTATGTCCCTTTAACTATGGCTTAGATCTTCTCAAAAAGCTTATTGAAAAGTTTAATGTGGTGCAATACGCAATTATATAACACGCTTTGCATAATTCTTTGCACAAAAAATCAACCTAGTTTTACTATATTCACAAGGCACAGTTAGGCCTTTTTTAAATCCATTTGATGGTGCTTCATCAGCACATGCTAGCCAATAGAATAACTTGTAACATTAAAGAGATAGTCAAGTCAAAATTAAACTTTCATGATTCAGATAGGGTATGCAATTTTCCAATGTATTTTTTTATGATCAAACTTGCTTTGTTCCCAAGACAAACATGATTACTTTAGAGACCATCCTATAATCATTCGATAATCATCAAACTACTTTAGAAGTCATTTGCACATCATAAGACATCATCAGGCTTGTAAAGTCATCAGCTAAGGTAAGACAAATTCTGGGTGATTACTTCAGAATGATTAGCAGATTTACTGATTACTTCACAGGCATGAACAGCCAGTAAATGACTCTAGAGCCATCTCATTTAAATAATCGATTACATCAGAATGACTCCAGGAAGATCATCCTATTTGACTAGGGTTCTCTTGGCATTCTTTTTAGAAAGATTAGCCTAGGTAATAATAATAACAACAAGTATTTATATAGCGCCTTTCTCCCAGTGGGACTAAAAGTGCTTTTTCAGCACTCGCTCTCGGCAATAACCAAATCGGCAGCTGAATAGTAGTTATTATTTCCCAATTCAATGGTACTCATTTTATCAACCTCAGAAGGATGAAGAGCTGAGTCGGCCCAGCTGGGATTTGAACCTGTGACCTTGGAACTTTTAAACAGGATTTTTTTGTAGTCATGGCATTTACCAACTGAGCTACCTAGGCTCAACCTGAGTTGCAAACTGTATTTTTACAGTTGTTCATAGTTAGACAGTGCTAGTTCATGTGTGTCATATAAATAACACTGTGCTCACTCACAGAGATATTTATGAGTCAGCACTGATTGGCTTAAATACAAGTCTGTCAAAATAACTGATATATTAATTAATGATACTGAGATAACTGAGACACTGTATTAATATAACTGTGTTAGTTATGCAAAATTGAGGAATGGGTAATAAAGGGATTATATATCTTTTTTAAACAATACACATTTTCCAGTAAGCTGTCACTTTAAAACATAAGCCAGTTTCCTGTAGGCCACCTAAATCAGAGACAAATGAGGATGATGACAGAATAAATGTAGTTTTAAAGTCAGTCATTGATGCTCAGAGTTTTAACTAAGATGAAAATGCTCTGAAACATTCCAAACTGTGCTCCTGCATTACATTTAAGAACATTAAAACAATCTCTTAACAGAAATAAGGGATTATGTTTGTAGTGTGAGTGTCAGAGCAGGTCTAATGATTGTATTAAGCAACATTTCTGTGAAGTCATCATTATCATATTTCCAACATGGGTGGTTGCAGAAATTATTCAGACACCTGGTAAATAAAGCAATAATTTATTTAAAGGAACAGTCTACTCCAGAATTGTTATTGTTTAAAAAGAAAGATAAATATTACCCATTCCCTAGTTTTGCATAACCAAAACTGTTATATTAAAGGGACAGTCTACACCAGAATGTTTATTGTTTTAAAAACATAATTTATGTAAGAACTTACCTGATAAATTCATTTCTTTCATATTGGCAAGAGTCCATGAGCTTGTGACATATGTGATATACAATCCTACCAGGAGGGGCAAAGTTTCCCAAACCTCAAAATGCCTAAAATACACCCCTCACCACACCCACAATTCAGTTTAACGAATAGCCAAGCAGTGGGGTGATAAAGAAAGGAGTAGAAAGCATCAACAAAGGAAATTTGGAAATAATTGTGCTTTATAGAAAAAATTATAACCACCATAAAAAGGGTGGGCCTCATGGACTCTTGTCAATATGAACAAAATTAATTTATCAGGTAAGTTCTTACATAAATTATGTTTTCTTTCATGTAATTGGCAAGAGTCCATAAGCTAGTGACATATGGGATATTAATACCCAAGATGTGGATCTCCACTCAAGAGTCACTAGAGAGGGAGGGAATAAAATAAAAACAGCCATAATCTGCTGAAAAAAATTAATCCACAACTCAAAAATATAAGTTTATTTCATTTGAAAGAAAAAAACTTAAATCAAAAGCAGAAGAATCAAACTGAAACAGCTGCCTGAAGAACTTTTCTACCAAAAACTGCTTCCGAAGAAACAAATACATCAAAACGGTAGAATTTAGTAAATTAATGCAAAGAGGACCAAGTTGCCGCTTTGCAAATCTGAACAACTGAAGCTTCATTCTTAAAAGCCCATGAAGTAGAGACTGATCTAGTAGAATGAGCTGTAATTCTCTGAGGCGGGGCCTGACCGACTCCAAATAAACTTGATGAATCAAAACTTTCAACCAAAAAGCCAAGGAAATAGCAGAAGCCTTCTTACCTTTCCTAGGACCAGAAAATAAAACAAATAGACTGGAAGTCTTCCTGACATCTTTAGTAGCTTCCACATAATATTTCAAAGCTCTTACCACATCCAAAGAATGTAAGGAACTTTCCAAAGAATTCTTAGGATTAGGACACAAGGAAGGGACAACAAATTCTCTACTAATGTTGTTAGAATTCACAACCTTAGGAAAAAATTAAAAAGAAGTACGCAAAACCGCCTTATTCTGATGAAAAAAAATCAGAAAAGGAGACTCACAAGAAAGAGCAGATAACTCAGAAAATCTCCTAGCAGAAGAGATGGCCAAAAGGAACAACACTTTCCAAGAAAGTAGTTTAATGTCCAAAAAATGCATAGGTTCAAATGGAAGAACCTGTAAAGCTGTCAGAACCAAATTAAGACTCCAAGGAGGAGAACTTGATTAAATAACAGGCTTAAATAAGAACTAAAGCCTGTACAAATCAGTGTATATCAGGAAGTATAGCAATCTCTCTGTGAAATAAAACAGAAAGAGCGGAGATTTGTCCTTTCAAGGAACTTGCAGACAAACCCTTATCCAAACCGTCCTGAAGAAACTGTAAAATTCTAGGAATTCTAAAAGAATGCCAGGAGAATTTATGAGAAGAACACCATGAAATGTAAGTCTTCCAAACTCTATAATAAATCTTTCTAGAAACAGATTTTCGAGCTTGTAACATAGTATTAATCACTGAGTCAGAGAAACCTCTATGACTTAGTACTAAGTGTTCAATTTCCATACCTTCAAATTTAATGATTTGAGATCCTGATGGAATAACGGACCTTGAGATAGTAGGTCTGGCCAAACGGAAGTGGCAAAAGCGGGCAACTGGACATCCAAACCAGATCCGCATACCAAAACCTGTGTGGCCATGCTGGAGCCACCAGCAACAAAAATGATTGTTCCATGATGATTTTGGAGATCACTCTTGGAAGGAGAACTAGAGGCGGGAAAAACAGAATTTATGCTTACCTGATAAATTACTTTCTCTTGCGGTGTATCCAGTCCACGGATTCATCCTCACTTGTGGGATATTCTCATTCCCTACAGGAAGTGGCAAAGAGAGCACACAGCAGAGCTGTCCATATAGCTCCCCCTCTAGCTCCACCCCCCAGTCATTCGACCAAAGGTTAGGAGAAAAGGAGAAACCATAGGGTGCAGTGGTGAATGTAGTTTAAACGAAAAATTTTAACCTGACTTAATTGCCAGGGCGGGCCGTGGACTGGATACACTGCAAGAGAAAGTAATTTATCAGGTAAGCATAAATTCTGTTTTCTCTTGCAAGGTGTATCCAGTCCACGGATTCATCCTTACTTGTGGGATACCAATACCAAAGCTTTAGGACACGGATGAAGGGAGGGAACAAGACAGGTAACCTAAACGGAAGGCACCACTGCTTGCAAAACCTTTCTCCCAAAAATAGCCTCCGAAGAAGCAAAAGTATCGAATTTGTAAAATTTGGCAAAAGTATGCAGTGAAGACCAAGTCGCTGCCTTACAAATCTGTTCAACAGAAGCCTCATTCTTGAAAGCCCATGTGGAAGCCACAGCTCTGGTAGAATGAGCGGTCATTCGTTCAGGAGGCTGCTGTCCAGCAGTCTCATAAGCCAATCGGATGATGCTTTTCAGCCAAAAGGAAAGAGAGGTAGCAGTCGCTTTCTGACCTCTTCTCTTACCAGAATAGACAACAAACAAGGATGATGTTTGTCTGAAATCTTTAGTTGCTTGTAAGTAGAATTTTAAAGCACGAACCACATCAAGATTGTGTAATAGGCGTTCCTTCTTTGAAGATGGATTAGGACACAGAGAAGGAACAATGATTTCCTGGTTAATATTCTTATTAGAAACAACTTTAGGAAGAAAACCAGGTTTGGTACGCAAAACTACCTTATCTGCATGGAACACCAGATAGGGTGAATTACACTGAAAAGCAGACAATTATGAAACTCTTCGAGCAGAAGATATAGCTACCAAAAACAAAACTTTCCAAGATAATAACTTAATATCTATGGAATGTAAAGGTTCAAACGGAACCCCTTGAAGAACTGAAAGAACTAAATTTTGACTCCATGGTGGAGCCACAGGTTTATAGACAGGCTTGATTCTTACTAAAGCCTGAGCAAATGCTTGAACGTCTGGTACCTCTGCCAGATGCTTGTGTAAAAGGATAGACAGAGCAGATATCTGTCCCTTTAAGGAACTAGCTGACAAACCTTTCTCCAATCCTTCTTGGAGAAAAGACAATATCCTGGGAATCCTAATCTTACTCCACGAGTAACCCTTGGATTCACACCAACAAAGATATTTCCGCCATATCTTATGGTAAATTTTCCTGGTGACAGGCTTTCTAGCCTGGATTAGAGTATCTATAACTGATTCAGAGAAACCATGCTTCAATAGAATTAAGCATTCAATCTCCAAGCAGTCAGCCGCAGAGAAACTAGATTTGGATGCTTGAATGGACCCTGAATTAGAAGATCCTGCCTCGTTGGCAGTGTCCGTGGTGGAACAGATGACATGTCCACTAGGTCTGCATACCAAGTCCTGCGTGGCCACGCAGGCGCTATCAGAATTACCGAAGCCTTCCCCTGTTTGATTCTGGCTACCAGACGAGGGAGAAGAGGAAACATTGGAAGGACATAAGCCAGATTGAAGGACCAAGGCGCTACTAGAGCATCTATCAATGTCGCCTTGGGGTCCCTGGACCTGGATCCGTGGAGAGGAAGTTTGGTGTTCTGACGGGACGCCACCAGATCCAATTCTGGAATGCCCCATAGCTGGGTCAGCTGAGCAAAAACCTCCGGGTGGAGCTCCCACTCCCCCGGGTGAAAAGTCTGACGACTTAGAAAATCCGCCTCCCAGTTGTCTACTCCTGGGATGTGAATTGCAGATAGATGGCAGGAGTGATCCTCCGCCCACCTGATTATTTTGGTTACTTCCTTCATCGCTAGGGAACTCTTTGTTCCCCCCTGATGATTGATGTACGCTACAGTCGTGATGTTGTCCGACTGAAATCTGATGAATTTGGCTGCCGCTAGTTGAGGCCATGCCTGAAGCGTGTTGAATATCGCTCTCAGTTCCAAAATGTTTATCGGGAGAAGAGACTCTTCCCGAGACCACAAGCCCTGAGCTTTCAGGGAGTCGACCGCACCCCAGCCTAACAGACTGGCGTCAGTCGTTACAATGATCCACTCCGGTCTGCGGAAGCATATTCCCTGAGACAGGTGATCCTGAGACAACCACCAGAGAAGAGAATCTCTGGTTTTCTGGTCCAGTTGAATTTGAGGAGACAAATCTGCATAATCTCCATTCCACTGTTTGAGCATGCACAGTTGCAGTGGTCTGAGATGTATTCGAGCAAAAGGGACTACGTCCATTGCTGCTACCATTAATCCGATTACCTCCATGCACTGAGCTACAGATGGCCGAGGAATGGAATGAAGAACTCGGCAAGTAGTTAAAAGCTTTAACTTTCTGACCTCCGTCAGAAATATTTTAATTTCTACCGAGTCTGTTAGGCCTAGATTTGGAGTTCGGCGGTAGCCGTCAAAACCAGCGTTAGAGGCTCCTAACGCTGGTTTTGGCAGCCCGCTGGTATTTGGAGTCAGTGATTAAAGGGTCTAACGCTCACTTTTCAGCCGCGACTTTTCCATACCGCAGATCCCCCTACGCCATTTGCGTAGCCTATATTTTCAATGGGATCTTTCTAACGCTGGTATTTAGAGTCATTTCTGAAGTGAGCGTTAGAGCTCTAACGACAAGATTCCAGCCGCCTGAAAATAGCAGGAGTTAAGAGCTTTCTGGCTAACGCCGGTTTATAAAGCTCTTAACTACTGTACCCTAAAGTACACTAACACCCATAAACTACCTATGTACCCCTAAACCGAGGTCCCCCCACACCGCCGCCACTCGATTAAAATTTTTAACCCCTAATCTGCCGACCGCCACCTACGTTATACTTATGTACCCCTAATCTGCTGCCCCTAACCCCGCCGATCCCTGTATTACATTTATTAACCCCTAACTTGCCCCCCACAACGTCGCCGCCAGCTACTTAAAATAATTAACCCCTAATCTTCCGACCGCAAATCGCCGCCACCTACGTTATCCCTATGTACCCCTAATCTGCTGCCCTAACATCGCCGACCCCTATATTATATTTATTAACCCCTAATCTGCCCCCCTCAACGTCGCCGACACCTGCCTACACTTATTAACCCCTAATCTGCCGAGCGGACCTGAGCGCTACTATAATAAATGTATTAACCCCTAATCCGCCTCACTAACCCTATCATAAATAGTATTAACCCCTAATCTGCCCTCCCTAACATCGCCGACACCTAACTTCAATTATTAACCCCTAATCTGCCGACCGGAGCTCACCGCTATTCTAATAAATGTATTAACCCCTAAAGCTAAGTCTAACCCTAACACTAACACCCCCCTAAGTTAAATATAATTTTTATCTAACTAAATAAATTAACTCTTATTAAATAAATTATTCCTATTTAAAGCTAAATACTTACCTGTAAAATAAATCATAATATAGCTACAATATAAATTATAATTATATTATAGCTATTTTAGGATTAATATTTATTTTACAGGCAACTTTGTTATTATTTTAACCAGGTAAAATAGCTATTAAATAGTTAAGAACTATTTAATAGTTACCTAGTTAAAATAATAACAAATTTACCTGTAAAATAAATCCTAACCTAAGATATAATTAAACCTAACACTACCCTATCAATAAAATAATTAAATAAACTACCTACAATTACCTACAATTAACCTAACACTACACTATCAATAAATTAATTAAACACAATTCCTACAAATAAATACAATTAAATAAACTAGCTAAAGTACAAAAAATAAAAAAGAACTAAGTTACAGAAAATAAAAAAATATTTACAAACATAAGAAAAATATTACAACAATTTTAAACTAATTACACCTACTCTAAGCCCCCTAATAAAATAACAAAGCCCCCCAAAATAAAAAATTCCCTACCCTATTCTAAATTAAAAAAGTTACAAGCTCTTTTACCTTACCAGCCCTGAACAGGGCCCTTTGCGGGGCATGCCCCAAGAATTTCAGCTCTTTTGCCTGTAAAAAAAAACATACAATACCCCCCCCCAACATTACAACCCACCACCCACATACCCCTAATCTAACCCAAACCCCCCTTAAATAAACCTAACACTAAGCCCCTGAAGATCTTCCTACCTTATCTTCACCTCACCGGGTATCACCGATCCGTCCTGGCTCCAAGATCTTCATCCAACCCAAGCGGGGGTTGGCGATCCATAATCCGGTCCAGAAGAGGCTCCAAAGTCTTCCTCCTATCCGGCAAGAAGAGGACATCCGGACCGGCAAACATCTTCTCCAAGCGGCATCTTCGATCTTCTTCCATCCGGAGCGAAGCGGCAGGATCCTGAAGACCTCCAGCGCGGAACATCCATCCGGACCGACGACTGAACGACGAATGACTGTTCCTTTAAGGGACGTCATCCAAGATGGCGTCCCTCGAATTCCGATTGGCTGATAGGATTCTATCAGCCAATCGGAATTAAGGTAGGAATTTTCTGATTGGCTGATGGAATCAGCCAATCAGAATCTAGTTCAATCCGATTGGCCGATCCAATCAGCCAATCAGATTGAACTCGCATTCTATTGGCTGATCGGAACAGCCAATAGAATGCGAGCTCAATCTGATTGGCTGATTGGATCAGCCAATCGGATTGAACTTGATTCTGATTGGCTGATTCCATCAGCCAATCAGAAAATTCCTACCTTAATTCCGATTGGCTGATAGAATCCTATCAGCCAATCGGAATTCGAGGGACGCCATCTTGGATGACGTCCCTTAAAGGAACAGTCATTCGTCGTTCAGTCGTCGGTCCGGATGGATGTTCCGCGCTGGAGGTCTTCAGGATCCTGCCGCTTCGCTCCGGATGGAAGAAGATCGAAGATGCCGCTTGGAGAAGATGTTTGCCGGTCCGGATGTCCTCTTCTTGCCGGATAGGAGGAAGACTTTGGAGCCTCTTCTGGACCGGATTATGGATCGCCAACCCCCGCTTGGGTTGGATGAAGATCTTGGAGCCAGGACGGATCGGTGATACCCGGTGAGGTGAAGATAAGGTAGGAAGATCTTCAGGGGCTTAGTGTTAGGTTTATTTAAGGGGGGTTTGGGTTAGATTAGGGGTATGTGGGTGGTGGGTTGTAATGTTGGGGGGGGGGTATTGTATGTTTTTTTTTACAGGCAAAAGAGATGAAATTCTTGGGGCATGCCCCGCAAAGGGCCCTGTTCAGGGCTGGTAAGGTAAAAGAGCTTGTAACTTTTTTAATTTAGAATAGGGTAGGGAATTTTTTATTTTGGGGGGCTTTGTTATTTTATTAGGGGGCTTAGAGTAGGTGTAATTAGTTTAAAATTGTTGTAATATTTTTCTTATGTTTGTAAATATTTTTTTATTTTCTGTACTTTAGCTAGTTTATTTAATTGTATTTATTTGTAGGAATTGTGTTTAATTAATTTATTGATAGTGAAGTGTTAGGTTAATTGTAGGTAATTGTAGGTAGTTTATTTAATTATTTTATTGATAGGGTAGTGTTAGGTTTAATTATATCTTAGGTTAGGATTTATTTTACAGGTAAATTTGTTATTATTTTAACTAGGTAACTATTAAATAGTTCTTAACTATTTAATAGCTATTTTACCTGGTTAAAATAATAACAAAGTTGCCTGTAAAATAAATATTAATCCTAAAATAGCTATAATATAATTATAATTTATATTGTAGCTATATTATGATTTATTTTACAGGTAAGTATTTAGCTTTAAATAGGAATAATTTATTTAATAAGAGTTAATTTATTTTGTTAGATAAAAATTATATTTAACTTAGGGGGGTGTTAGTATTAGGGTTAGACTTAGCTTTAGGGGTTAATACATTTATTAGAATAGCGGTGAGCTCCGGTCGGCAGATTAGGGGTTAATAATTGAAGTTAGGTGTCGGCGATGTTAGGGAGGGCAGATTAGGGGTTAATACTATTTATGATAGGGTTAGTGAGGCGGATTAGGGGTTAATAACTTTATTATAGTAGCGCTCAGGTCCGCTCTGCAGATTAGGAGTTAATAAGTGTAGGCAGGTGTCGGCGACGTTGAGGGGGGCAGATTAGGGGTTAATAAATATAATATAGGGGTCGGCGATGTTAGGGCAGCAGATTATGGGTACATAGGGATAACGTAGGTTGCGGCGGTTTACGGAGCGGCAGATTAGGGGTTAAAAAAAATATGCAGGTGTCAGCGATAGCGGGGGCGGCAGATTAGGGGTTAATAAGTGTAAGGCTAGGGGTGTTTAGACTCGGGGTACATGTTAGGGTGTTAGGTGCAGACGTAGGAAGTGTTTCCCCATAGCAAACAATGGGGCTGCGTTAGGAGCTGAACGCTGCTTTTTTGCAGGTGTTAGGTTTTTTTTCAGCTCAAACAGCCCCATTGTTTCCTATGGGGGAATCGTGCACGAGCACGTTTTTGAGGCCGGCCGCGTCCGTAAGCAACTCTGGTATCGAGAGTTGCATTTGCGGTAAAAATGCTCTACGCTCCTTTTTTGGAGCCTAACGCAGCATTTGTTTGAACTCTCGATACCAGAGTTAATTTTATGGTGCGGCCAGAAAAAAGCCCGCGGAGCGTTAACAGCCCTTTTACCGCCGAACTCCAAATCTAGGCCTTAGTGTTCCCAGGAAGGGAACCCTTGTGAGCGGGGACAGAGAACTTTTTTCGATGTTCACCTTCCACCCGTGAGACCTTAGAAAGGCCAGTACGATCTCCGTGTGAGCCTTGGCTCTGGGAAAAGACGACGCCTGTATTAAGATGTCGTCCAGATAAGGTGCTACTGCAATGCCCCGTGGTCTTAGTACCACCAGAAGGGACCCTAGCACTTTTGTGAAAATTCTGGGAGCAGTGGCCAAACCGAAAGGAAGGGCCACAAACTGGTAATGCTTGTCCAGAAAAGCGAACCTTAGGAACTGATGATGATCTTTGTGGATAGGAATATGTAGGTACGCATCCTGGATCATAGGTAAGATTGTTCGAATGGTCTCCATCTTGAATGATGGAACTCTGAGGAATTTGTTTAGGATTTTTAGATCCACAATCGGCCTGAAAGTTCCTTCCTTTTTGGGAACCACAAACAGGTTTGAGTAAAAGCCCAGTCCTTGTTCTGTAATTGGAACTGGATATATCACTCCCATCTTTAGTTGATCTTCTACACAGCATTAGAACGCCTCTTTCTTTGTCTGGTCTGTAGACAGACGAGAAATGTGGAACCTTCCCCTTGGAGGGGAGTCCTTGAATTCTAGAAGATATCCCTGAGTAACAATTTCTAATGCCCAGGGATCGTGAACATCTCTTGCCCAAGCCTGAGCGAAGAAAGTCTGCCCCCTACCAGATCCGGTTCCGGATCGGGGGCTACCCCTTCATGCTGTCTTAGTAGCAGCTGCAGGCTTCTTGGCCTGTTTACCCTTGTTCCAGCCCTGCAAAGGCTTCCAGGTTGCCTTGGGCTGAGAAGCGTTACCCTCTTGCTTTGCGGCTGCAGAGGTTGAAGCAGGACCGCTCCTGAAGTTGCGAAAGGAACGAAAATTAGCCTTGTTTTTAGCCTTAAAAGGCCTATCTTGCGGGAGAGCATGGCCCTTTCCCCCGGTGATATCCGAAATAATCTCTTTCAACTCGGGCCCAAAAAGGGTCTTTCCCTTGAAAGGGATATTTAGTAATTTTGATTTGGATGACACGTCGGCTGACCATGACTTGAGCCAAAGCGCTCTGTGCGCCATAATGGCGAAACCAGAATTTTTTGCCGCTAACTTAGCTAATTGCAAAGCGGCATTAGCGACAAAAGAATTAGCCAGTTTTAGAGCATTAATTCTATCCATGTCCTCATGTCATATGAGGTCTCCCTCTGGAGCGACTCCTCCAGCGCCTCAAACCAAAAAGCCGCTGCAGTAGTTACAGGAATAATGCAGGCAATAGTTTAGTAAACCTTCTAACTTTTTATCCATAGGATCTTTAAAAGCACAACTGTCTACGATTGGAATGGTTGTGCGCTTGGCCAGTGTCGAAACTGCCCCCTCTACCTTAGGGACCGTCTGCCACGCGTCCCGCCTGGGATCAGTTATGGGGAACATTTTCTTAAAGATAGGGGGGGAACAAAAGGGACACCTGGTCTCTCCCACTCCCTAGCAACACTATCCGCCATCCTCTTGGGGATCGGAAACGCATCAGTGTATACAGGGACTTCTAGGTATTTGTCCATCTTACACAATTTCTCTGGAACCACCATAGGGTCACAATCATCCAGAGTGGATAAAACCTCCCTAAGCAATAGGTGTTCCAACTTAAATTTAAACGCTAGTGAATCTGATTCTGCCCGCTGAGAAACCTTTCCTGAGTCAGAAATTTCACCTTCGGACAACCCATCCCTCGCCCCTACTTCAGAGTGTTGTGAGGGTACATCAGATAAACCTCCCAAAGCTTCCGACTGCTCCTCATCTGTTCTTAAAACAGAGCTATTGCGCTTTTTTGGGAAAACTGGCAGTTTGGATAGAAAGGCCGCAAGGGAATTATCCATGACTGTCGCTAGTTGTTGCAATGTAATAGGTGCCAATGCACTAGAGGTACTAGGTACTGCTTGAGCGGGCGTAACTGGTGATGACACATGGGGAGAGGAAGGCGGACTATCCTCATTACCTTCAGTCAAAGAATCATCTAGGGCTATATTTTTAAGTGACACAATATGATCTTTAAAGTGTATAGACACATTAGTGCACTTGGGACACATTTTGAGAGGGGGTTCCACCATGGCTTCTGAACACATAGAGCAAGGCTTTTCCTTAGTGTCAGACATGTTTAACAGATTAGTATTATACACAAGCAGGCTTGGAAAACACTTTAATCAAATAAAAAACACAATTTGAAATAAACGGTACTGTGCCTTTAAGAAATAAAAAGCGCACAAAATTTTACAAAACAGTGAAAAATGTACTAAATCTTTTGAAATTTTCACAGTATGTGCCTAATGCTTCGATATGATTGCACAACAAGTTGCAGCCTGATTAACCCCTTAATGACCAAACCGGAGCAGCCTAAAGCCCACAATCGGTTAATAAACTACCGCACCTTGCCACAGCAGCCTGCTGTGGCCCTACCTGCCCTTAGGGATTAGTTCTGGGGAAAACAAGCTTCTTTGAAGTCCTCAAACAGTCTCTGGACCCTCCATGTGAAGCAGCATGAAAAGTCTGTCAATATTAACTGCGCAACTGAGGCGCGAAAGTAGTCCCCTCCCACTACACTCCGGAGTTGTGAGGCCTTCAAAATCCCAATTAGGTGACTAAAAATATGCCATGTGGAAAAAAAACCCCGTAATAAACACACCAAAAGTGTTTAAAAGTGTCTACAATGAGTATTTTGTGAAATAAAATAATCAATTGCCCTGCAACAATGTCAACCAGCCTATTGAGCCCTCTTAAATAAGCCTTTAATTCTATACTGAGTCTCAGAACATGGCTTACCCTTCCCACATGGGGATTCTTGTCAGTCTTCTAGCATTATCTTGTCTTGACTAGAAAAAAGATGACTGAAACATACATTAATGCAGTTAAGCCTGCAAACTGTTCCCCCCAACTGAAGTTTTCTGGTACTCCTCAGTCCTGTGTGGGAACAGCAGTCGATTTTAGTTACAACATGCTAAAATCATTTTCCTCTCAGCAGAATTCTTCATCACATTTCTGCTAGAAAGTAAATAGTACAAACCGGTACCATTTAAAAATAACAAACTTTTGATTGAAGATATACAACTACAAATCTAACACCACATTCACTTTACCCTCCCGTAGAGAGACCCTGCTGCCAGAGCCGGCAAAGAGAATGACTGGGGGGGTGGAGCTAGAGGGGGAGCTATATGGACAGCTCTGCTGTATGCTCTCTTTGCCACTTCCTGTAGGGAATGAGAATATCCCACAAGTAAGGATTAATCCGTGGACTGGATACACCTTGCAAGAGAAATGTAAGCAGGATGATAACACCAAGGAAGTGTCAGCGCATCCCCTGCTTCCACCTGAACATCCCTGGACCTTGACAGGTATCTGGGAAGTTTCTTGTTTAGATGAGAGGCCATGAGATCTATCTCTGGAATACCCCACATCTGAACAATCTGAGAAAACACATCTGGATGGAGAGACCACTCCCCTGGATGTAAAGTCTGACGGCTGAGATAATCCGCCTTCCAATTGTCTACACCTGGGATAAGCACCTCAGAGATTAGACAAGAGCTGGATTCTGCCCAAACAAGTATCCAAGATACTTTTTTCATAGCTTGGGGACTGTGAGTCCCACCTTGATGATTGACATATGCCACTGTTGTGATATTGTCTGTCTGAAAACAAATGAACGGTTCTCTCTTAGCAGAGGCCAAAACTGAAGAGCTCTGAGAATTGCAAGGAGTTCTAAAATATTTATTGGTAATCTCGCCTCTTGAGATTTCCAAACCCCTTGTGCTGTGAGAGATCCCCAAACAGCTCCCAAACCTGAAAGACTCGCATCTGTTGAGATCACAGTCCAGGTTGGACGAACAAAAGAAGCCCCTTGAACTAAACGATGGTGATCTATCCACCATGTCAGAGAGTGTCGTACATTGATTCAGCATACAAAGCTGTAGAGGTCTCATGTGAAAACGAGCAAAGGGGATCACGTCCGATGCTGCTGTCATGAGACCTAAAACTTCCATGCACATAGCCACTGAAGGGAATGACTGAGACTGAAGGTGCCGACATGCTGCAATCAATTTTAAACGTCTCTTGTCTGTTAGAGACAGAGTCATGGACACTGAATCTATCTGGAAGCCTAAAAAGGTGACCCTTGTCTGAGGAATCAAGAAACTTTTGGTAAATTGATCCTCCAACCATGTTTCCAAAGAAACAACACTAGTTGATTTGTGTGAGATTCTGCAGTATGCAAAGACTGAGCTAGTACCAAGATATCATCCAAATAAGGAAACACCGCCATACCCTGTTCTCCGATTACAGAGAGTAGGGCACCCAGAACCTTTGAAAAGATTCTTGGAGCTGTTGCTAGGCCAAATGGAAGAGCAACAAATTGGTAATGCTTGTTTAGAAAAGAGAATCTCAGAAACTGATAATGCTCTGGAAGAATCGGAATATGAAGGTATGCATCCTGCAAGTCTATTGTGGACATATAATGTCCTTACTGAACAAAAGACAGAATAGTCCTTATAGTCACCATCTTGAAAGTTGGTACTCTTACATAACGATTCAAAATTTTTCAGATCCAGAACTGGTCTGAATAAATTTTCCTTCTTTGGTACAATGAATAGATTTGAATAAAACCCCAAACCTTGTTCCTGAGGAGGAACTGGCATGATTACCCCTGAAGACTCCAGGTCTGAAACACACTTCAGGAAAGCCTGAGCTTTTACTGGATTTACTGGGATACGTGAGAGAAAAAATCTTACTCTGAATCCTATTCGATACCCTTGAATGCTCTGAATCCATTGATTTTGAACAGATTTTATCCAAATATCTTTGAAAAACCTTAATCTGCCCCCTACCAGCTGAGCTGGAATGAGGGCGGCACCTTCATGGGGACTTAGGGGCTGACTTTGGTTTCCTAAATGGCTTGGATTTATTCTAATTTGAGGAAGGCTTCCAATTGGAAGCAGACTCCTTGGGGGGGAAGATTGAGTTTTTGTTCCTTATTCTGACGAAAGGAACGAAAATGGTTAGAAGCCTTAGATTTACCCTTAGGTTTTTAATCCTGAGGCAGAAAAACTCCCTTCCCCCAGTGACAGTTGAAATAATAGAATCCAACTGAGAACCAAATAAATTATTACCTTGGAAAGAATGAGATAGTAATCTAGATTTAGATGTCATAACAGCATTCCAAGATTTAAGCCACAAAGCTCTTCTAGCTAAAATAGCTAAAGACATGGATCTAACATCAATTTTGATAATATCAAAAATTGCATCACAATAAAATGATTAGCATAATGCAATAGGCGAATAATGCTAGCTAAGTCAGAATCCAATTCCTGTTGCGCTAAATTCTCCAACCAGAAGGTTTATGCAGCCACAACATCAGCCAAAGAAATTACAGGTCTGAGAAGATGACCTGAATATAAATAGGCCTTCCTTAGAAATGATTCAAGCTTCCTATCTAAAGGATCCTTAAAAGGAAGTACTATCTTCCATAGGAATATTGGTACGTTTAGCAAGAGTAGAAATAGCCCCATCAACTTTGGGGATTCTTTCCCAAAACTCTATAGATTTTGCTGGTAAAGGATACAATTTTTAAAACCTTGAAGAAGGAATAAAAGAAGTACCTGGCTTATTCCATTCCCTAGAAATCATATCAGAAATAGCCTCGGGAATAGGAAAAAACCCCTGGAGAAACCACAGGAGGTTTAAAAACAGCATTTAAACGTTTATTAGACTGAACGTCAATAGGACTGGTTACCTCAATATTCAAAATAATTAACACTTCTTTTAACAAAGAACGCATATACTCTATTTTAAATAAATAAATAAGTAGATTTGTCAGTGTCAATGTCTGAGGAAGGATCTTCTGTATCAGATAGATCCTCACCAGAAGAGGATAAATTATGTTGTTGGTCATTTGAAATTTCATCAACTAAATGAGAAGTTTTAAAAGACCTTTACGTTTATTAGAAGGTGGAAATGCAGACAAAACCTTCAAAATAGAATCAGAAACAAATTCTTTAAAATTTGCAGGTATATCATGCACATTAGAAGTTGAATGAACTACAACTGGCAATGTGCTATTACTGATGGATACACTAACTGCATGTAAAAGTTTATCATGATAACTATTACAAATGACATTCAGTGAAATCATTTCAACAATTTTACAACAAATGCACTTAGCTTTGGTAGGACCGATGTCAGGCAACAATGTTCCAGCAGAAACTTCTGAGGCAGGATCAGATAAAGACATCTTGCAAAATGTAAGAGAAATACAACATAAAAAGCAAAATTATCTATTTCCTTATATGACAGTTTCAGGAATGGGAAAAAAGCAAATAGCATAGGTCTCTGATAGAGAAAAAATCAAGAGGCAAACATCATTTATCAATAGGGTATTGAAATAATGAAACCGGAAATGACACACCCGCGTCACTAATGACGCAACTGTGTGAAAGGTCTCGACGTCAAGTATGACGCCAGAAATTATGTAGTTGCGTCATAGACGTATTTTTCCGCGCCAAAAATATTTCCATGCCAAGAATGACGCAATAAAGTTTAGCATTTGACGCATCCGCGGGCCTAATGTCACCCGCAATTTGCAAGAAGTAGTCAATTGAAAAAAGACTAAAACCCAGGTAAGAAAAATTTTTCTATAAAAGATGTTTATATTACCCAAATATGAAACTGACAGTCTGCAGAAGGAAATACCTGACTCATGGCAAATATAAGTACAATACATATATTTAGAACTTTATATAAATGCATAAAGTGCCAAACCATAGCTGAGGTGTCTTAAGTAATAAAAAACATACTTACCAAAAGACACCCATCCACATATAGCAGATAGCCAAACCAGTACAGAAACAGTTATCAGTAGAGGTAATGGTAAATTGAGAGTATATCGTCAATCTGAAAAGGGAGGTAGGAGATGAATCTCTATGACCGATAACAGAGAAACCATGAAATAGACCCCCGTTAGGGAAATCATCGTATTCAATAAGTGATACTCCCTTCACGTCCCTCTGACATTCTCTCTGAGAGGAATCGGGCTTCAACAATGCTGAGAAGCGCATATCAACGTAGAAATCTTAGCACAAACTTACTTCACCACCTCCATAGGAGGCAAAGTTTGTAAAACTGAATTGTGGGTGTGGTGAGGGGTGTATTTATAGGCATTTTGAGGTTTGGGAAACTTTGCCCCTCCTGGTAGGATTGTATATCCCATATGTCACTAGCTCATGGATTCTTGCCAATTACATGAAAGAAAGATAGATAATCCCTTTATTACCCATTCCCTAGTTTTGCATAACCAACACAGTTATATAAATACACTTTTTACCTCTGTGAATATGTTGTATCTAAGCCTCTGCAAACTGCCCCCTTATTTCAGTTCTTTTGACAGACATGCATTTTAGCCAATCAGTGCTGGCTCATAGGAACTCCACGTGCATGAGCACAGTGTTATCTATATGATACACATGAACTAACTCCCTCTAGTGGTAAAAAAAACTGTCAAAATGCCCTGAGAGAAGAGGCGGCCTTCAAGGGCTTAGAAATTAGCATATGAACCTTCTAGATTTAGCTTTCAACTAAGAATACCAAGAGAACAAAGCAAAATTGGTGATAAAAGTACATTGGGAAATTATTTAAAATTACATGCCCTATCTGAATCATGAAAGTTTATTTTGAACTAGACTGTCCCTTTAAGAGACAGTCAACACCAAAATTGTTTTATAATATTTTATTTATTTCCAGCACTAGTTATAATAACAAACATTTTAAACAGTTGGATCTTTACAAAGTACAATACAGAATTGTCACTACAACCACCCTGGATTTTACTATATACTCCAATGGTTTACTTCCTCCAAACTCCTTCAACTTTCTCCATTCCCTCAAATACAATTAGTAACCTTTCTAAGCCTATATGCAGCTTTACATCACATGTTATCTGTCACATTATCTCAATCCCTTGCTACCTATTAGTTAGGGAGTTAAAGACCGTATGTTACAGTGCGATTTGTTGTTGGCTCCTCAAAAGTCTTAGTAATGTAGCAATAGGTTATCCACTCTATATTTCAATCAATGTCTCTGCCATAAAGGTAAGTCTTTTTCCAGGTTTTTGGCATCAAACATTGACAATTGCATTTTCATCACTCCTCTAGCCTACCTTCCTTAAGGTTCTACACTTCTCCTACTCCCTCCGAGGCGCCCCCCCAGGGTCAGGGCTCTCAGTCTTATCTCAGTCATTTTCGTTATTTGCTTTCATGTTAGTTAAAGATATTCCACCTTCCCCTCAGTTGGGCTTCGAGGACAAACTCTGAGTCTTTGAATGGGTATATTATTTGTCTCTGGTGTGGGAGGTCTAAGCTGCAAATCAGGGGTTCCCATTTGTTTAGAAAGTGTTTAGTACGTAGCGTTGCATCTCCCTGTGTGTCTATTTGTTCATATACCATTTGTCTTTGTAGTGTTAGTTTGAGCTGTGTTAGACTTGGTGAGTTGGGTGTCATCCATTGTTTGAGGATAAGTTTTCTAGCCAGTAGTATTACATTGTGGATTAATTTAACATGCTTCTGTATGCCTGACTGTGAGTGCAGTAGGATCACCATGGTCGTTGTCAGT
Source organism: Bombina bombina (assembly GCF_027579735.1). Lineage (NCBI taxonomy): Eukaryota > Metazoa > Chordata > Amphibia > Anura > Bombinatoridae > Bombina > Bombina bombina. The sequence continues at coordinate 1,285,414,436 of NC_069499.1, read as the reverse complement.
TCAAGTCTTTCCCCAGTGAGTCTCTCTACCCATCTCTGCGTCATTCCCCAGAATTTCTTAAGTCTCGGGCACTGCCATATCATATGTGTAATGTTAGGGTTAGGGTGTGAACATTTTGGGCATAGCCCCGAGGTTTCTGGGTTCCACTTATGAAACAGTCTAGGTGTTATGTACGTATTATGCAATAATTTCATGTGTGATTCTTGGACCTCATTAGACAATAAGGCGTTCCTCACTTTCATGACACTTTGTTCAATAATTTGGTCTGAGGTCGGCTGTCCGTTCAGTGCGTCCCATATGTTTTGAAGGTGATCTCTTGTGGTTTTATTGGGTATGTTTTGAAGAGCCTTATAGGTGTGTGAGATTGAGGTCATCCCCCCTCTGTTCAACGTCAACAGTCTGTAGATTTTCGCAATTAGTCTGGCAGGTCCCCCGCTCTCAAGAGGCCTTGTATATAGTGCCTACTCTGTAAGAAAGCAAAATGATGTTTGTTGAGCAAGTTAAAGGTTGTTTGTACCTCAGCAAATGATCTAACTGTTCTCTGATCTGCTGATAACACCTGTCGGATGGTCGTTAGTCCCCATTCTTCCCATTGCTTAAAAGGCTTGGTGGTAAAGCCCGCCTGAAAATCTGGGTTACCCCTCAGTGGGAGGTACGCAGTGTGTCTGTGTGAAATTCCCAGAGCTTTGCAAATCTTCCTCCACGCTATTATAGGGTGTAGGAAGAGGGCTGTATTCCCCACTGCCCCGTCAACTTGCATGCGGGTCATGTGTGGGAGCATTTTCAGGGACCACGGGGTGATGAGTTCCCCTTCCAGTTTTCGATTGGTAACGGTGCTTCTGTCTAAAAGCTAATCCATAACACCAAAATTGTTATTGTTTAAAAAGATAGACAACGCCATTACTACCCATTCCCCAGCTTTGCACAACCAACATTGTTATATTAATATGCTTTATAACATTTAAACCACTAAATTTCTGCCAGTTTCTAAGCTACTACAGACAGCCTCTTATTACATGCTTTTTAATTTGCTTTTCACAACAGGAGACTACTAGCTGGCTAAAATGCAAGTCAATAGATAATAAATAAAATATTATGTGGTCAGGTGACTGTCATAAGATGCTTAGATACAAGGTAATCTCAGAGGTTAAAGGTATATTAATATAACTGTGTTGGTTATGCAAAACTGGAGAATGGGTAATGAAGGGATTATCTATCTTTCAAAACAATAACAATTCTGGTGTAGACTGTTCTTTTAATATACTTTTTAACACTGTTATTACCTTGTATCTAAGCCTCTGCAGACTGCCCCCTTTTTCAGTTCTTTTGACAGACTTGCATTTTAGCCAATCAGTGTTGGCTCCTAAATAATTTCACAGGAGTGAGCACAATGTTATCTATATGGCACACATGAACTGGCGCTGTCTAGCCGTGAAAAACTGTCAAAATGCACTGAGATAAGAGGTGGCCTTCGAGGGCTTAGACATTAGGATATGAACCTACCAAGATTTAGCTTTCAACAAAGGATACCAAGAGAATAAAGCCATTGTGATGTTAAAAGTAAAATTGGAAAGTTGTTTAAAATTGCATGCCCTATCTGAATCATGAATGTTTTATTTTGACTAGACTGTACTTTTAAGTCTACACTCTTAACTTCCTTTCACAGGTAGAAATAAGGCCTGATAACATGAAACTTTCCTCTTTTGGTTATTTTTGCATACACACGAGTGATGATAGCTGATACCCCAGTTTGAGCAATAAAAATGGAGGGGGGACTTCACCAAAACAAGTCTGCTACATAAAACAACATAGACATAACATAAGAAGGTGATAGATCAACTGTGAGACCAACCATCCAAGAAGAAAAAAAATCTAGACTATATCTCAGGGGCGCGATCCAATATACAGCGTAGTTTTCGGTACAAGCGAGGGAACCCGCACCGCCCTTAATTTCACCTCGCACATCGGGCAATCCAATATACAGCGCCGTCAGATGCTAAAGTGGCGTAAGTAGGACAAACTGGCGTTGTTCCGAAAAGTGCGCAAATACACATTTTAGTCGTCACAAGTACTTACACCAGAGACGTAAAGTCTCAATAAAGTGTAGTTTTATGCAAATTTGGCTAAGACTCGTAAAAATTACCTGCGACTCCATCTAAAAATGCGCAATGTAATTACGCTATTCAAAAGTCATATATAAACCCATGCGCAGCCACCATTTTCTTCAGTGTGTTTGGATGGTTCGTTGAGCTACAGCACACTACAGTGAGTTTAGGATTAGTAAGAGTAGTGAGAGAGGCGCAGCATAATAGTAAGTTAAGTCAGATTTTTGTTTGGGTAAACTTGTACATTTACTTACACTTATTTTTACATATTGCACACATATTGCATACATACATATACAAAATACACAACACTTTTTTTTTTAACACCTCACACATTTTATTTCAATTTTACAGTGTGATAGGCTGAGTGTTTGGTTGTGATTGTGTGTGATTGTTTTGACACAATTGCAAAGAGGCAGCCTTCAACAAGGTGTTAGAAATGATCATATGAGCCATCCTAGGTTTTGCTTTCAACTAAGAATACCAAGAGAACAAAGCAAGTGTTCTAATTAAATCTGAAAGTAGTTTGAAATAACATGCCCCATTTAAAAGAAGAAGGTTTTCTTTGGACTTGACTGTCCCTTTATATATTTTGGCATCAGTGCCAAGCTGTGTTAGAATTAGAATAAATCACACTCCAGTGGGTTCTAAAGAGATGAAGGTAATCCAATTGAAAGTAAATAAGCAAGTATATGTCCACAATGTGATAAAGTACCTACAAGCTCAATCCATTTAATTTTGTTGTGGCCTCAAACTATTTCAAATACACAAATAAACCTTAAAAAAGCAATATCATAGTATACTGTCCCTTTAACCGTAAGATGCTGCTTGAATGTATGTGTTTGTTAAGGCTTCCAGGGAGTTACGTTGGTTTTTTAGTCAGTGCAAGGGTTCCTGCGCCTGCAATTTGTGGCGAGATGAGAATGGAGTAGATTTTCTGAAATCTGCGCGCGTAAGTCCTTACGCTGTATATTGGATACCAAACTGCGCGTGTTTTGTATGTCAGTCTATGGGTAAAAAAAATACGCCCGAAGGCAGAAATATACGTGCGTAAGTTGTATGCTATGCCGTATATGTGATACCAAACCAGTGCAAAATTTGGCGTCGCCGGCTTTTACGGGCGACGCTGCATATTGGATCAGGCCCCAGATTCAAAGCATGTTGTTGATAGGGGCCATCTGACAAAAAGAGTTGATAAGGAGAGAGTGACTACTGAAAGAGTTTAGATATCAGAGAGACTGACAGCACAAAGGCCAAAGAGAGAGCATGCAGAGACTAAAGAGAAAAAGACAGTATACTGTCCACAGAAAGACACAGAGGGGGCACATAGAGACTGAGAAGTCAGAGAGATTAAAATGTTATTAATTTAACAACACAGATTCCCAGTTTAATACTAAGTGTCCCATGGCAAGGTGTGACAGCCCCTGCACAACATGTATGTGACACCAATAGAGGCTATGAATATTAGTGTTGTATATACACTGTATATTTGTAACAAATACATTAATGAGAATACTATTGTTGACCTTTTTTTGAAAGCATCTCATTTAGGTAATATATGCTTTTAAAGGGATAGTAAACACTTGTGTATAAAAAGCACGTTGTTTATAGCTCCAGGCACTTAAATACTGTCGGTCACACAAATGTATTTAGGATATTGACACAGTGCACTGTTCCCTCTAAGGTGTGCGCTTAAGTGCGAGCCTCATGAGCAGGAACAGAAAGCTGATACTGCAGTGCAGCACGGGAGCTAAAATCAGGTAAGGAAAAAAACCTCAGGTGATAAAGCAGAGAGCGCACACTGGAGTTGGACTCCAAAGCTGAAAACAGGCAAGTAGGTAGAGGGGTAGAGAGTTGAATGGAATTGATGTCTGCTGAGACAACAGAGGGATCACAAAGCACATTAATTACAGATAAAGAGACTAGCAGAATACAATAATCTGAGATTACTCAGAGAGAGCACTTATAGACTGATAGCGTATAGAGAGGTTTATAACATACAGTGAAATGGCAATGAGGAAGAGAGCTAACTGACGGAGTAAGGGCCATCTGACAAAAAGAGTTGATAAGGAGAGAGTGACTACTGAAAGAGTTTAGATATCAGAGAGACTGACAGCACAAAGGCCAAAGAGAGAGCATGCAGAGACTAAAGAGAAAAAGACAGTATACTGTTCACAGAAAGACACAGAGGGGGCACATAGAGACTGACAGGTCAGAGAGATTAAAATGTTATAAACATTTTTTTTTTTTTTTAATTTTTTATTGAGGAAATGTACATACATGAATAGCAATTACAGGGTAGTGAAACCAAAATGTATGTAACAGATGTTGGTACATGTACCAGTACAGTATATTGCTGAAACTATCCTCTTTTTTGTCCCAAGTAACAAGTTGTCTAGGTCACTCTTGGACCTATAATTAATATGTTTCCAAAAGAAATTGGGATTAGGTAGGCTAGATATAACTATGTCATGTGCTAGTACAGTATATTGCTGAAACAATCCTCTTTTTTGTCCCATGTATCAAGTTGTCTAGGTCACTCTTGGACCTATAATTAATATGTTTCCAAAAGAAATTGGGATTAGGTAGATTAGATATAACTATGTACAAAAAACATTGAAATATAAACAGAAACAAATTAAGATCAGGTCCGAGTCGTCAGGCGCCTTCTCATAAATGTAAACAGGTTGCTTCTCACACAAGTAGTGTTAATACATGGCAAAAGAGCTTATTAGCAGGTAAAAAGGAGGTGTACAGGTGTGCTCCTTTCTCTGTCCCATTGTGTGCTCTTATAGGTTCTAGCAGAACAGTTGCTACAGTGCTGTGAAAATAACAGTCATTCAATGTACTACCTAGGAAGTGTGGTGTACAACACCCATAGGGGTGGCAAGGACAGCTTGGGTTTAACACACCTAGATACCATGAGCAGCTTAAGGTTAAGTATAGGCTAATATGTAGCATGACATTCCTTTTTAAATATATAGCTAGCTAAATACAAGCACCGTGCATTAGAGTACTGTTTATGAGATGGGAGGTATAACTAAGTATCACCAATATCAATCTTGCGCTCTCAAATATTATGTTAGTGCCCATGAAGAGATAAGCATCTGCTATGAATTGGATATTTGTTAGCGGAGTGTGTTATGGGAGTGTGTTTTTGCTGGACTGCTGAAGAAATATCAGCAACCACCTATTGCCAGACATACATATAACAGGTAAACATTTAGGGGAGCTTATTATGTACATAGGAAAACACAACATAACATTTTAAACCAACAAAGAGTTGCTTGGGATCATAAACATTAGTTCCAATGAACAAGGACACACGGACAATCCTCTTTGCTTTTCGTTAACCCCCTGAGTCAAATTGCAACCGGAGCAGCGTCCCTTTGCAAGTATGCAGGTTACATGGCCATAAGATAATGCGATCTGTCCCATGTGCAACTCCTTTCTTGAAGTGTAAGGAGGAAGGTAAAGTCTCATATTTGATCCCCCTATTCTGAAGTCCAAAGGGAGATTTCTCAGAAGTAGGTAGTTGAAGTACCTTGTCCAGTGCGTGACAGTTCTGGCTAGGTGTGGTATTTATGTATGCCCCCACTTCGTGATATGGCAGTAGCGCTTTGACAGTGAGGGTTTTAAGCGCCAGTGTTGTCTCGCAAATGTCAGTGTCAGATCTTGTCTGTGTGACTAAGCCGTTCAGGGTTGACTTACCGGCTTTGGGGGGGATAAGAGTGTTCCTGCCAGGCAGCCGAGTATTATATGTTATTCTTGCGGCCGCGCCAGGGCCCTTCTGCGCGGACCGCGGGTTGAGTCCTTTCAATACTGCCTCATTGCTGCTCGGATTGTGCCCATCGGCTGGTGCTATTTTGAGCAATTCCCTCTCCTGCAATTGTGTCGGAGGATTTTCTGCAGTTGGAGGTATGCTCTCTGTCGTGATATCTCTCCAGTCGCCATCTTTGTTTGAAGGTGCATTAGGGGTTTGTATTGGATCTTCTGTGGTTATACTTTTTATTGTTGGTAGAGTGTTCTTTATACTGTCTAGTGGGAGTGATCGGTGATAAATTCTGAGGAGTAGATTCTCCAGTTTAGCAAAGCGCTGATCTAGTTCTTGCTCCAAGCTTATCTCCCATGTGGTCGCCATCTTGGGAACAATCTTTTGTGCGGCAACCTAAGGACCCGAACTCCTACAGGGTTGTTGGCTGTAAATTATTTATTCTGCTTAATGTTGTTTTAAAGGTCAGTAAGGCAGAGACCTGCTGCCAGCACTGGAAACCCGGAAAGTCCGGGGGGGGTCGCTACCTATTAACAGGCCACCGCCTTAGGTCTTTTACTTCCGAGCTGTGGCTCTGGGATCATTAAAACAGCTATTGAAGATTGAAATATGGCTACCATATGTTTGGCAACCATAAATCTCTGGGATATGTGTATATTTCAGCTGTTAAGTTCTCTAAAATCGGTGGATTAAAGAAGATTCTTCAAGAGCCTGCAGTCTGTACGTCCTATCAAGTACGTGGTTCGGACACGCCCCCTAAAATGTTATAAATTTAACAACACAGATTCCCAGTTTAATACTAAGTGTCCCATGGCAAGGTGTGACAGCCCCTGCACAACATGTATGTGACACCAATAGAGGCTATGAATATTAGTGTTGTTTATACACTGTATATTTGTAACAAATACATTAATGAGAATACTATTGTTGACCTTTTTTGAAAGCATCTCATTTAGGTAATATATGCTTTTAAAGGGATAGTAAACACTTGTGTATAAAATGTTTAGTTATGTGTAATGAAGCAATTTTGCGATATAGGTTCATTGTTTATTTTGCGCCCTTTTTATGTAATTTATCTCTGAAAATTGAGCCACTTCTAATCCCTTGAATTTAAACTGCACTCTGCTGATGTCTCAAAGCCAACCATGCTGTATATCTGTCCCTAATTGGATTTAATTGATAATAACTGCAAAACAATGCACTCTATAATAACATTATAGCCAAGGCTAGCCTTGTTGTCTGGTGACTAAAGCCCATATTGGCTCTTCCAAATTTCTTTTGTTTGTATTGGTATGACACAAAAAAGTGGAGAAAAAAAGTCAAATCTGACACATTCCACACAAAACTTCAAAAATGGACTGGACAAAACTATTGGCACCTTTTCAAAATTGTAAGAAATAATTGCATTCCAAGTTTGTGATGTTAAATTTGTAATTAAACTGACAGTATAGAAATCACACCGGCAACCAGTTAAAATAGTTAAAATAGGGAAAAAATTTAATTTATTACCTGAAAAATTTCTTTCTTTCCGGATATGGAGAGTCCACAACGTCATTCTAATTACTAGTGGGAATATCACTCCTGGCCAGCAGGAGGAGGCAAAGAGCACCACAGCAAAGCTGTTAAGTGTCACTCCCCTACCCATAATCCCCAGTCATTCAAACCGAAGGAAAATGGAAAAAGGAATAACACAAAGGTGTAGAGGTGCCTGAGGTTTAGTCAAAAATACCTGTCTATTAAAGGGTGGGGTCATGGACTCTCCATGTCTGAAAAGAAAGAAATTTATCAGGTAAGCATGAATTTTGTTTTCTTTCCTAAGACATGGAGAGTCCACAACGTAATTCCAATTACTAGTGGGAACCAATACCAAAGCTAGAGAACACAGAATGAATAGGGAGGGAAAACAAGACAGGCAGACCTAAACAGAAGGCACCATTGCTTGAAGAACCTTACTCCCAAAGGAGTCCTCAGGCAAAAGTATCAAATTTGTAAAATTTTGAAAAAGTATGCAGAGAGGACCAAGTTGCAGCCTTGCAAACCTGTTCCACAGAAGTTTCATGTTTGAAAGTCCAAGAAGAGGAGACAGCCCTAGTGGAATGAGCTGTAATTCTCTCAAGAGGCTGCTGACCAGCAGTCTCATAAGCAAAACTAATCATACTTTTCAACCAGAGGGAAAGAGAAGTAGCAGTAGCCTTCTGACCTTTACGCTTTCCTGAGAAACAAACAGGGTAGAAGACTGGCGAAAATCCTTAGTCGCCTGTAGGTAGAATTTTAGAGCACGCACAACATCCAAGTTGTGCAACAGACGTTCCTTATGAGAAAAAGGATTAGGATATAGAGAAGGAACAACAATTTCCTGATTAATATTTCTATCAGAAACCACTTTAGGGAGAAACTCCAATTTAGTACGAAGAACCACCTTATCAGCATGAAAGATAAGGTAAGGAGAATCACACTGCAAAGCCGAGAATTCTGAAACTCTCCGAGCAGAAGAAAGAGCAATAAGAAAAAAGAACCTTCCAAGATAACAGCTTAATATCTATAGAATGCATTGGCTCAAACGGAGCCTGCTGCAAAACTTTAAGAACAAGATTAAGGCTCCAAGGAAAAGCAACAGGTTTAAACACAGGCCTGATTCTGACCAGGGCCTGACAAAAAGATTGAACATCTGGCACAAAGAGAATAGATAATGCCGAAATCTGACCTTTCAGAGAACTGTCTGACATTCCTTTCTCCAGACTTTTCTGGAGAAAAGACAAAATCCTAGGAGTCCTGACACTACTCCAAGAGTAGCCTTTTGATTCACACCAATAAAGATATTTACGCCATAACTTATGGTACATTTTTTGAGTGACAGGCTTGCGAGCCTGAATCATGGTCTCAATGACAGACGCTTAGTCAGAACTAAGTGTTCAATCTCCAAGCAGTCAGCTTCAGAGAAATGAGATTTGGATGGATGAATGGACCCTGAGTTAGAAGGTCCTTCTTCAGAGGAAACCTCCAAGGTGGAAGAGATCAGAGATGACATCTTCACCAGGTCTGCATACCAGATTCTGCAAGGCCATTTGATACGAGCAATGACTCACGGAAGGAGCGCAAATGGAGGAAACAGGTATGCTAGACCGAAATCCCAAGGAAACACCTGAGCATCTATCAGAGCTGCCTGCAGATCTCTTGACCTTGAACCAGACCTTGGAAGCTTGGCGTTCTGCCGAGACATCATCAGATCCAACTCCAGCACCCCCCACTTGAGGGATAACCTGGAGAACACCTCCGGATGGAGAGCCCACTCCCTGGGATGAAATATCTGTCTGCTCAGGAAATCAGCCTCCCAGTTGTCCACTCCTGGAATGTGGATGGCAGATAGACAACAACTGTGAGCTTCCGCCCACTGAATAATCCAAGACACCTCCTTCATGGCTAAGGAACTCCGAGTTCCTCCCTGGTGGTTGATGAAAGCCACTGAGGTGATATTGTCTGATTGGAACCAGATAAACCGGGCTAAGGACAACTGAGGCCAAGCAAACAGAGCATTGTAAATTCCTCTCAACTCCAAGATGTTTATGAGGAGAGCCGTCTCTTCCCAAGTCCATAGACCCTGGGCCTTTAACGAGTCCCAGACTGCAACCCAGCCTAGCAGGTTGGTGTCTATGGTCACGATCAGTCAGGAAGGTCTCTGGAAGTATGTGCCCTGAGACAGATTCTCCTGAGAAAGCCACCACAGGAGAGTCTCTTGTCGACTGGTCTAGATTTATCTTCTGAGACATATCTGAATGGTCTCCATTCCATTGTCTGAGCATACATAACTGCAGAGCTCTCAAATGGAATCGAGCAAAGGGAATGATGTTGGAAGCGACCATCAGAACAATTACCTCCATACATTGAGCTACTGATGGCCGAACAGTAGATTGTAGAGAGAGGCAAGAGGAAAGAATCTTGGATTTTCTGACCTCTGTCAGAAAAATCTTCATAGATAGGGAATCTATTATGGTCCCTAAGAAAACCACCCTTGTAGCTGGAACAAGGGAACTCTTCTCCAGATTCACTTTCCATCCGTGGGAACATAGAAAAGACAACAAGATCTCTGTATGACAGTTTGCTTATTGAACAGATGGCGCCTGAACAAATATGTCATCCAGGTAGGGCGCCACTGCATTTCCCCGAGACCTGACCACTGCCAAGAGAGCCCCCAGAACCTTTGAGAAAATGTTGGCAGCTGTGGCAAGGCCAAACGGAAGAGCCACAAACTAAATCTGTTTGTCTAGAAAGGCAAATCTCATGAACTTGTGCTGATCCCTGTGGATGGGAACATGAAGATACGCATCCTTCAGGTCTATGGTCGTCATGAACTGACCCTCTTGGACCAAAGGAAGAATGGAACGAATGGTTTCCATTTTGAAGGATGGTACCCTGAGAAACTTGTTGAGGCACTTTAAGTCTAAAATGGGTCGAAAAGTTCCCTGTTTTTTGGGAACCACAAACAGATTTGAATAGAATCCTAGACCCTGTTTCCTTATTGGTACTATTGTGGCAAACCTAGCCACTTCTGGACTATAATGTAAGAAAGGTTGTCTATAGGCTGTATTGTGTGCTATGTAGATGTGACAGACCCTTCTGGCAGTACTGAAGGAGTTAAATGTGTTTAGCTTTAAGAAAACTATTCTTGAACGACAAGGTTACTAGTCTCAGCTATTGTGTACTTTCATTAAAGCTAGTGATTACCATTCCATTGTTCAATCACATCTAGAGAGACGACGCCTTAGTGATAAGAAGAGCCAAGTGTGTGTCCTGTGGTTAAGTTGTTATCAGCTTGAGCAAGGTATTCTATTGTATCCTGTCAAAAGGCGTGTTCCATCCATCTAATCTACAACATTCTTTTCAACCCCCCATCTGGGAGGTCAGACCTGCATAAATACTAGGCATAGCCTTTTTAATAAAGTTCATTCTGTTTTAAACCTGAAAACTGGCTGGGTCGTGAGTTATTGACTCCCAAACTGTGTTTCGTCCGGTTATTGGGAGTATTTTAATATTGCTCTCCGCTACAATTGGTGGCAGCGGTGGGATCAGACCTTACAGCCGAAAAGCGCAATTCGTGCAATTGTAACTGCCGAATAAGAAAAGGGAATGGCAAGCAGAATACAGTGAAAGAACCGACTACCGAAGTGAATGGAGACGGATTATTCTAAGCTAAAGAGACAAACGTTAAAGGAACTGCTAGAAGCCAGGGGAAAGATAGCCAGCAGCAAACCCAAGGCTATATTAATTGCAGAGCTGATGGAGGGAGACAGAGCTCGCAGCGCTACGCCTCCAGCAGCCATGGAGGAGACCCTATACCAGAGGGAAATGAGGACCAGGCTGGAATTTTTACCCCAACCTGTACCGCGGGACATGCTATCCGTGGTAATGGCAGATGTGCAGGAGTACGTGATGGCACACAGTCCGCGGAATGCATCCTCCCGAGCAGAATCCATTTCGGAAGCACTCAGTAACCCAGTAAGACCCAAAATCCCATACCATGCCTTTAAAATGTTTTGTGAGGAGAAGGATGAGATCGATGGGTATTTACAGGATTTTGAGAGACCGTATGGGTGCCGGTGCTAGCAGGCAAGCTAGCCGGTAGGGCAGCGGAAGCATATCGCGCTGTACCCAGGGAGGACAGCAAGGATTACGCTAAAGTGAAGAGCGCAATCTTGGAAAGATATGCCATTACCCCAGAGGCATACCGGCGCAAGTTTAGAGGCCTGCGCAAGCCAGAAAGAGATTCCCATGCAGAGTGGGCCCACAAGCTGGATCAAGCATCTCAGGGGTGGATACAGGCCAGCCAAGCTACCACCATGGAAGAATTGCGACAACTGATGCTGTTGGAGCAATTCTTTAACGGTTTGTCCCCAGAAGCCCAAGAATGGGTGAGAGATCGAAAACCCCTCACGTTAACCGAAGCAGCAAGATTAGCAGACCAGCATTTTGACGCCAGGAGGCACCATGGACTACTACCTAAGACGTACACTCGACCCACAGGACAGCCCAGTCCTCTACAGTCTAACAACCCCACAGCGGCACCGTTTCGTCCAGCCCCAGGGAATCCACCACCCCCCTCACGATACAATGGACGGGCGAATATACAATGCCACACCTGCAAGCAGTGGGGACATATGGCACGTGAGTGCACCCAAAATCGGAGCAGACAAGCTTGGAACCAGGTCAGACAGAACCTGGCCCCAAGGGCGGCTGCTCACCATTACCAAACGGAGCCAGCCGCTCATGAGGGGTTGAGCACCCCAGCCGGGGAACCCCTGGGAATTCTGCATGAGGTGATGTCGGTCCGGGCCACCGATAACCGGCAACATCACCGTCAGCTGGTGACCGTGGAGGGGAAGGAGGTCCAGGGACTTCGGGATTCGGGAGCTACTTTAACCCTGATAGCTCCCCATTTGGTGCCAGATACAGCACACACTGGTGGATCCGTGGCAGTACGAGTGGCAGGGGGAGCAGTATACCGATTGCCCACTGCTAAGATTCATTTGGATTGGGGTGCAGGGGAGGGCATGGTAGAAGTGGGCTTAATGCAAAACCTACCAGCGGATGTTGTACTGGGGAATGACCTGGGTCAGATGACCTCTGCTTTTGTACCTCAGGCTCCACATCAGGAGGTCCACCCAGTAACCACCCGGCAGCAGGCACGCACTACGGCCCCACCAGCTCACCACGAGGCTCAGGTAAGAGACCATGACACCCCCTTGACACGTATGACTTGGGATACCCCCACCCAATTTGAGGCGGAGGTGAAAGCTGACCCCACGCTGCAGGCATACCGGGATAAAGGGAACACCGATCAGGCTGGGTTAGAAGGGGAACGGTACGTCTGGGAGAAAGGGTTATTGTACCGCATAGCCGAACGGGGGGTAGGCAGCGCAGTCACCGTGACCACTAAGCAACTGGTAGTACCCCAGAAGTATAGGCAGGAACTGCTCAGGATAGCTCATGACATTCCCCTGTCAGGCCACCTGGGAATGACTCGCACCCGCTACAGATTGACCCACGCCTTTTTCTGGCCTGGGATCTCTAAAGATGTACGGCAATATTGCACCTCCTGTGACGTGTGCCAACGAGTAGGCAAATGAGGTGACCGCCCTAAGGCTAAATTATGCCCGTTACCCATTATTGAGGAACCCTTTAGCAGGGTAGCAGTAGATATCGTAGGGCCTCTACCCAAGCCCAGCCCCTCCGGGAAGAGGTACATTTTAACCGTAGTGGACTATGCCACTAGGTACCCCGAGGCCATTGCTCTCTCCAACATCCATGCAGAGACGGTAGCTGAAGCCTTAATAAAAATATTTTCCCGGGTCGGGTTCCCCCAGGAGATAATATCAGATAGGGGAACCCAGTTTACCGCAGAGGTGACCCAACAACTTTGGAGGGTATGTGGTGTTAGACCCATAATTAACTCAGCCTACCATCCCCAGTCCAATGGGTTATGTGAGAGATTTAATGGGACTTTAAAACAGATGCTCCGTACATTTGGCGAGACTCATAAGGACTGGGAGCGCTACCTACCCCATCTGCTTTTCGCATATAGGGAGGTACCCCAAGAGTCGACAGGTTTTTCCCCCTTCGAATTGCTATTTGGGAGAAGGGTGCGGGGGCCATTAAACCTCATTAGGGAGCATTGGGAGGGAGAGAGTAGCCCCGATGGTAAACCCATTGTATCTTACGTGCTGGAGTTCAGGGACCGACTGGAGGCATTAACCCAGGCTGTACGTACCAACCTCCAGGCGGCTCAACAACGCCAGCGCCGCTGGTACGATAGGGGAGCCAGGGATAGCAGCTTTCAAGTGGGGCAGAAAGTTTTAATTTTAAAACCTGTACGCACCGACAAGCTGCAGGCCGTCTGGCAAGGCCCATACCAGGTCGTAGAGCAGCGATGCGTGATTGGCCCCTGCTCAGGGGTAGGGAAGCGACGCATGCTTCATGTGAACATGCTCAAACCCTACCATGAGAGGATGGAGGACGTGGCGGCAATATGCGCCTCGGCCTCTGAAGATCAGGAGAATCTGCCTCTCCCTGACCTATTAGAATCAGAGGACCAGATAGAGCCCTCCAGGGGCGTTCAGCTGGGGGAGCGGCTAAGCCCTTCGGAGCGTGCCCAGGTACAGGAGTTGATAGTAGCTAAAGGGGCTATCTTCTCCCATTTACCTGGGTACACCCCGCTGGCCACTCACCGAGTTGAAACCCCGGGGCAGCTACCTATGCGGCAGACCCCGTATCGTGTCCCTGAAGCAGTCAAGGCACACATGAAGGCAGAAATTGACGAGATGTTGCAACTAGGGGTTATCGAACCTTCCGACAGCCCCTGGGCATCCCCGGTAGTGTTGGTACCCAAGAAAGACGGCACCACACGCTTCTGTGTTGACTACCGGAGGCTAAATGACAAAACGGTGTCTGATGCCTATCCGATGCCCCGGATAGACGAGTTGCTTGATAAAATGGCTAGGGGACAGTATCTTACGACCATAGACTTATGCAAGGGATACTGGCAAATCCCGCTAGCCGATGACGCCGTCCCCAAGTCGGCGTTTGTCACCCCGTTTGGCCTATACCAATTTCGGGTCATGCCTTTCGGGATGAAGAACGCTCCGGCGACCTTTCAAAGGATGGTAGATCGGCTACTGGACGGGTTCCAGGAGTATGCCTGCGCATACCTGGACGATATTGCCATATATAGCCAGAACTGGGCAGAACACCTACAGCATATAGGAGCAGTTATTGACCGTATAGGGGAGGCAGGGCTGACCCTGAAACCTAGTAAATGCCATATCGGGATGGCAGAGGTGCAGTATTTAGGCCACCGGGTGGGGAGCGGGCACCAGAAACCCGAACCGGCCAAAATTGAAGCTGTTGCTAAGTGGCCAACCCCTAGGACCAAGACCCAAGTACTGGCATTTTTAGGCACGGCGGGGTACTACAGAAAGTTCGTGCCCAATTATAGTGCCCTAGCCAAACCCCTGACTGACTTGACACGTAAGAACCTTCCCCGACAAGTTACTTGGGCCCCAGAGTGTGAGCAGGCATTCCAACAACTAAAGACGGCTCTAACTAATGCGCCTGTACTTGCTGCACCCGATCCAACTAAAAGATTTCTTGTTCACAAAGACGCTTCGATGTTTGGAGTGGGGGCAGTGCTGAGCCAAGTTGGAGCAGATGGCGGAGAACACCCCGTAGCTTACTTGAGCCGAAAGTTGTTGCCCCGTGAAGTAAGCTATGCCGCCATCGAAAAAGAATGCCTGGCCGTGGTGTGGGCCCTCAAAAAGTTGCAGCCGTACCTGTATGGACAACCTTTTTCCTTACTCACAGATCACAACCCGTTGGTGTGGCTGAACCGTGTGGCCGGGGACAATGCCAGGCTGCTGCGCTGGAGTTTGGCGCTGCAGCCCTTCGACTTTACCATCCATTACCGCCCAGGGAAACAAAACGGTAACGCCGACGGGTTGTCCAGACAAACTGAACTTGAAAAGTGATCTGTGAGTGCTTCCCCGGACATCCCCAAGCCGATCCGTTGGGATCAGACTGTGTATGCCGGCTTGGTTCTGGGGGAGCATTGTGGCAAACCTAGCCACTTCTGGACTATAATGTAAGAAAGGTTGTCTATAGGCTGTATTGTGTGCTATGTAGATGTGACAGACCCTTCTGGCAGTACTGAAGGAGTTAAATGTGTTTAGCTTTAAGAAAACTATTCTTGAACGACAAGGTTACTAGTCTCAGCTATTGTGTACTTTCATTAAAGCTAGTGATTACCATTCCATTGTTCAATCACATCTAGAGAGACGACGCCTTAGTGATAAGAAGAGCCAAGTGTGTGTCCTGTGGTTAAGTTGTTATCAGCTTGAGCAAGGTATTCTATTGTATCCTGTCAAAAGGCGTGTTCCATCCATCTAATCTACAACATTCTTTTCAACCCCCCATCTGGGAGGTCAGACCTGCATAAATACTAGGCATAGCCTTTTTAATAAAGTTCATTCTGTTTTAAACCTGAAAACTGGCTGGGTCGTGAGTTATTGACTCCCAAACTGTGTTTCGTCCGGTTATTGGGAGTATTTTAATATTGCTCTCCGCTACAATTGGAACAATCACTCCCAGGGAGGAAAGATCCTGAATGCAGTTCAAGAATGCCTCTCTTTTTACCTGGACTGCAGATAATCTTGAGAGGAGGAATCTGCCAGTGGGAGGGAAAGTTTTGAATTGTATTTTGTAACCCTGAGATACTATGTCCACAGCCCAAGGATCTGGGACATCTTGTATCCACACTTGACAAAACAGGGAATGTCTGCCCCTAACTTAATCTGAACCCGGGGGGGCCGACCCATCATGCTGACTAAGACTCAGCTAAGGGTTTCTTAGATTGCTTCCCCTTATTCCAAGACTCATTGGGCTTCCAAGAAGAATTGAACTGCTCCTGCTTGGAAGAGGAAGACTTTTGACCTTTGAAGTTACGAAAGGAACGAAAATTACTTTGACGTCCTTTAGGTCTGTTCTTCTTGTCTTGTGGTAGAAAAGAACCTTTTCCACCTGTAATATCAGAAATTATTTCAGCCAGACCAGGTCCAAACAAGATTTTACCCTTGTAAGGAAGCGCCAGAAGCAGGCTAGGACAGTAAAGCCAGACATCTTGGATCCCAGTCTAATAATTTCCATGTTAGCATTAGAAATAAAGGAATTGGCTAGTTTGAGAGCCTTAATTCTATCTTGGATCTCCTCCAACCGAGTCTCTACTTAAATTGAATCAGGCAAGGCGTCGCACCAATAAGATGCCGCGCTTGCTACTGTGGCAATACAAACTGCAGCTTGCCATTGAAGACCTTGATAAACATACATCTCCTTCAAATAAGCCTCCAGCTTTTTGTCCATGGGATCCTTAAAGGAGCAGCTATCCTCTATAGCAGTGTTTCCCAACCGCGGTTCTTAAGTACCCCTAACAGTCCTGGTTTTCATTATAGCTTAACTAGAGCACAGGTGATATAATCAGCTGATGTATGAGAGCAGGTTGGTTACTGATCAGCTGATTACTTCACCTGTGCACTGGTTCAGCTATAATGAAAACCAGCATACAAAAAAGAGAGAAGCGCTCAACCTGGGAACGAACAATAGTATAATAGCTTGTTCTTTGGCTAGTTACCATCCTAGAAGCAGCCTCTTTTTGCTCAATATGTGCCTTTCACAGAGAAGAACTTTCCTGAAGCATATCAGTCTGATCCTGACTTCACAGTGCAGTTCAGCCTCGAAATACCAGGCAATCCCTCTCTGAATGAGAGAAACGGCAAAACCCCAGACGTACGTTTTGGCCTATTGTGGGCCTCGTTAGTGAGGTGCAGCCATATCCCTATAGGCACACTGAGCAATGGGTCCATGTCTGGATTACCGCATCACACTTAGGGAGACTTCCCTAAGTGTCATAATTTGCATAAATAAAAAGAGAGAAGAGCTCAACCTGGGAACAGACAATAGCATAATAGCTTGTTCTTTGGCTAGTTACCACCCTAGAAGCAGCCTCTTTTTGCTCAATATGTGCCTTTCACAGAGAAGATCTTTCCTAAAGCATATCAGTCTGATCCTGACTTAACAGTGCAGTCCAGCCCTGAAATACCAGGCAATCCCTCTCTGAACGAGAGAAATGGCAAAACCCCAGACGTATGTTTCGGCCTATTGTGGGCCTCATCAGTGAGGTGCAGCCATATCCCTCTAGGCACACTGAGCAACGGTCCACATCTGGATTCCCGCATCACACTTAGGGAGACTTCCATAAGTTGAGCGCTTCTCTCTTTTTATTTATGCAAATTATGACACTTGGGGAAGTCTCCCTAAGTGTGATGCAGGAAGCCAGACGTGGACCCTTTGCTCTGTGTGCCTAGAGGGATATGGCTGCACCTCACTGACGAGGCCCACAATAGGGGTTTTGCTGCCTGGTATTTCAGGCCTGGACTGTACTGTGAAGTCAGGATCAGATTGATATGCTTCAGGAAAGTTCTTCTCTGTGAAAGGCACATGTAGAGAAAAAAGAGGCTGCTTCTTGGGTGGTAACTAGCCATAGTACATGCTATTATGCTATTGTTCGTTCCTAGGTTGAGGGCTTCTCTCTTTTTATTTATGCAAATTATGACACTTGGGGAAGTCTCCCTAAGTGTGAAGTGGGAAGCCAGATGTAGCCCAGTTGTTCAGTGTGCCTAGAGGGATATGGCTGCACCTAACTGATGAGGCCCACAATAGGCCTAAACGGCCTAATTGTGGAAAAGCATGGACAATCTCAAGGTTACAAGTCCATCTCAAGAGATCTTAATGTTCCTGTGTCCACTGTGCACAACATTGGCAAGAAGTTTATAGCCCATGGCACTGAAGCTAATCTCCCTGGACGTAGACGAAAGAGAAAAATTGATCAAAGATTGCAACGGATTGTTTGAATGGTGGATAAAGAACCTTGATCAACTTCCAGACAAATTCAAGCTGATCTTAAGGCACAGGCTACAAATGTGTCAGCTCGCACTATACATCGCCATCTGAATGAAAAGGAACGCTATGGTAGGAGACCCAGGAGGACCCCACTGCTGACACAGAAACATAAAAAAGCCAGATTGGAGTTTGCCAAACCTACCTGAGGAAGCCAAAATCCTTTTGAGAGAATTTGCAGTGGACAGACGAAACAAAATTACAGCTTTTTGGCAAAGCCCATAATTCTACTGTCTTCATAAAAAAAAATGAGGCTTTTTAAAAAAAGAATACAGTCCCTACAGTCAAACATGGTGGAGGTTCACTGATGTTTTGGGGTTGCTTTGCTGCTTCAGGCACTGGATGTCTTGACTGTGTGCATGGCATTATAAAATCTTAAGACTACCAAAGAATTCTGTGGTGCAATGTAGGGCCAAGTGTCAGAAAGTTGGGTCTCCATCAGATGTCATGGGTCTTACAGCAGGACAATGACCCAAAGCACCCGTCAAAAAGCACCCAAAAATGGTTTAAGACATTGGAGAGTACTGAATTGGTCAGCAATGAGTCCATGGGGCGGATTTATCAAGCCGATTGGCCGTGAATCTGCAGGGTGCGGCATTGCACCAGAACTGCTGGTGCAATGATAAATGTCAGCATTTATCGATGTGCAGCGGACATGACACGCTACATCGTATCATGTCCGCTTGCACTATGATAAATATACCCCCATATCTCAATCCCATAGAGCACATGTGGAGAGATCTCAAAACAGCAGTTTGGGAAAAGGAACCCTTCCAATTAGAGAGACCTAGAGCAGTTGGTGAAAGAAGAGTGGTCCAAAATTGCAGTAGAGAGGTGTAAGAAACTCATTGTTGGTTACAGGAAGCGATTGATTTCTGTTATTTTTTCCAAGGGGGTATGCTACCAAATATTAAATTGAGGGTGCCAATAATTTTATCCAATCCATTTTTGGAGTATTGCGTGGAATGTGTCACATTTGGCTTTTTTTGTCCACTTTTTCGTGTCATACCAATACAAACAAAAGAAGTAAACATGAGAATGCCTAAACATTTGTAATTGCAACAATTTTCCGGGCGCAGTGGTGCATTATCTGACAAAAATGCAGGGGTGACTAGAATGTCCTAAGTATACATAAGGATGTACTAAAAAAAAGTCAGCTTACACTTTCATTGATCATATATTAAATATTAAAAAATATTCTTCACAAAAGTTCTCCTCTTTAAAAAGCACAATTGGGCTAAAAGAGGCTGCTCCCAGGTGGTGACCTGTCAAAGAACAAGCCACCAAAATATTGTTCATTTCTGGATGAGTGCTTCTCTCTCCATATGTTTATGTATTTTGACTCTGGTGAAAATCTCCCTAAGGGTTATAAGGGAAACCATAGAGTGATGTAGCTGCATGTCACTGACAAGACCCACAGAAAGCCGAAATGATTGCTTGGCATTGCCATGTTCCTCATGCAGGGGATGATTGCCTGGCATTTAGGGCCTGGATTGTTCTTTAGGCGGAATCAGATCGGTATACTTCAGGAAAGTGCTCATCTGTGACAAGCACACATGCAGAGATACACACAGACACATGCAGAGATACACACATGACACATGCAGAGATACACACAGACACATGCAGAGATACACACAGACACATGCAGAGATACACACATGACACATGCAGAGATACACACAGACACATGCAGAGATACACACAGACACATGCAGAGATACACACAGACACATGCAGAGATACACACATGACACATGCAGAGATACACACAGACACATGCAGAGATACACACAGACACATGCAGAGATACACAAAGACACATGCAGAGATACACACATGACACATGCAGAGATACACACAGACACATGCAGAGATACACACAGACACATGCAGAGATACACACATGACACATGCAGAGATACACACATGACACATGCAGAGATACACACAGACACATGCAGAGATACAGACACATGCAGAGATACACACATGACACATGCAGAGATACACACATGACACATGCAGAGATACACACAGACACATGCAGAGATACACACAGACACATGCAGAGATACACACATGACACATGCAGAGATACACACAGACACATGCAGAGATACACACAGACACATGCAGAGATACACACATGACACATGCAGAGATACACACAGACACATGCAGAGATACACACATGACACATGCATAGATACACACATGACACATGCAGAGATACACACAGACACATGCAGAGATACACACAGACACATGCAGAGATACAGACACATGACACATGCAGAGATACACACATGACACATACAGAGATACAGACACATGACACATGCAGAGATACACACAGACACATGCAGAGATACACACATGACACATGCAGAGATACACACATGACACATGCAGAGATACACACAGATACATGCAGAGATACAGACACATGCAGATACACACAGACACATGCAGAGATACACACAGACACATGCAGAGATACACACAGACACATGCAGAGATACACACATGACACATGCAGAGATACAGACACATGACACATGCAGAGATACACACATGACACATGCAGAGATACAGACACATGACACATGCAGAGATACAGACACATGCAGAGATACACACAGACACATGCAGAGATACACACATGACACATGCAGAGATATACACATGACACATGCAGAGATACAGACACATGACACATGCAGAGATACAGACACATGCAGAGATACACACAGACACATGCAGAGATACACACATGACACATGCAGAGATACACACATGACACATGCAGAGATACACACATGACACATGCAGAGATACACACAGACATATGCAGAGATACACACAGACACATGCAGAGATACACACATGACACATGCAGAGGTACACACATGACACATGCATAGATACACACATGACACATGCAGAGATACAGACACATGACACATGCAGAGATACAGACACATGACACATGCAGAGATACAGACACATGCAGAGATACAGACACATGCAGAGATACAGACAAATGCAGAGATACAGAAACATGCAGAGACATGTGTCATGTGTGTATCTCTGCATGTGTCATGTGTGTATCTCTGCATGTGTCATGTGTGTATCTCTGCATGTGTCATTTGTCTGTATCTCTGCATGTGTCATGTGTCTGTATCTCTGCATGTGTCTGTATCTCTTCATGTGTCATGTGTCTGTATCTCTGCATGTGTCTGTATCTCTTCATGTGTCTGTATCTCTGCATGTGTCATGTGTCTGTATCTCTGCATGTGTCTGTATCTCTGCATGTGTCTGTATCTCTGCATGTGTCATGTGTCTGTATCTCTGCATGTGTCATGTGTGTATCTATGCATGTGTCTGTATCTCTGCATATGTCGTGTGTGTATCTCTGCATGTGTCTGTATCTCTGCATGTGTCTATCTCTGCATGTGTCGTGTGTATCTCTGCATGTGTCTGTATCTCTGCATGTGTCATGTGTGTATCTCTGCATGTGTCTGTATCTCTGCATATGTCGTGTGTGTATCTCTGCATGTGTCATGTGTGTATCTCTGCATGTGTCTGTATCTCTGCATGTGTCTGTATCTCTGCATGTGTCATGTGTCTGTATCTCTGCATGTGTCATGTGTCTGTATCTCTGCATGTGTCTGTATCTCTGCATGTGTCTATCTCTGCATGTGTCATGTGTGTATCTCTGCATGTGTCTGTATCTCTGCATGTGTCTGTATCTCTGTATGTGTCATGTTTGTATCTCTGCATGTGTCTGTATCTCTGCAATTGTCTGTATCTCTGTATGTGTCATGTGTCTGTATCTCTGCATGTGTCTGTATCTCTGTATGTGTCATGTGTGTATCTCTGCATGTGTCTGTATCTCTGCATGTGTCTGTGTGTATCTCTGCATGTGTCTGTATCTCTGCATGTGTCTGTATCTCTGCATGTGTCATGTGTCTGTATCTCTGCATGTGTCAAGTGTGTATCTCTGCATGTGTCTGTATCTCTGCATGTGTCATGTCTGTATCTCTGCATGTGTCATGTCTGTATATCTGCAAGTGTCATGTGTGTATCTCTACATGTGTCTGTATCTCTGCATGTGTCTGTATCTCTGCATGTGTCTGTATCTCTGCATGTGTCATGTCTGTATCTCTGCATGTGTCATGTGTGTATCTCTGCATGTGTCTTTATCTCTGCATTTGTCTGTATCTCTGCATGTGTCTGTATCTCTGCATGTGTCATGTGTCTGTATCTCTGCATGTGTCTGTGTATCTCTGCATGTGTCTGTATCTCTGCATGTGTCATCTGTCTGTATCTCTGCATGTGTCTGTGTATCTCTGCATGTGTCTGTATCTCTGCATGTGTCATGTGTCTGTATCTCTGCATGTGTCTGTGTATCTCTGCATGTGTCTGTATCTCTGCATGTGTCATGTGTCTGTATCTCTGCATGTGTCATGTGTCTGTATCTCTGCATGTGTCTGTATCTCTGCATGTGTCTGTATCTCTGCATGTGTCATGTGTCTGTATCTCTGCATGTGTCATGTGTCTGTATCTCTGCATGTGTCATGTGTGTATCTCTGCATGTGTCATGTGTCTGTATCTCTGCATGTGTCTATCTCTGCATGTGTCATGTGTATCTCTGCATGTGTCTTTATCTCTGCATGTCTCTGTATCTCTGCATGTGTCTGTATCTCTGCATGTGTCTGTGTGTATCTCTGCATGTGTCATGTGTCTGTATCTCTGCATGTGTCATGTGTCTGTATCTCTGCATGTGTCTGTATCTCTGCATGTGTCTGTATCTCTGCATGTGTCATGTGTGTATCTCTGCATGTGTCATGTGTCTGTATCTCTGCATGTGTCTATCTCTGCATGTGTCATGTGTCTGTATCTCTGCATGTGTGTATCTCTGCATGTGTCATGTGTCTGTATCTCTGCATGTGTCTATCTCTGCATGTGTCATGTGTCTGTATCTCTGCATGTGTGTATCTCTGCATGTGTCATGTGTGTATCTCTGCATGTGTCTGTATCTCTGCATGTGTCTGTATCTCTGCATGTGTCTGTATCTCTGCATGTGCCTGTGTGTATCTCTGCATGTGTCTGTATCTCTGCATGTGTCTGTATCTCTGCATGTGTCATGTGTCTGTATCTCTGCATGTGTCATGTGTGTATCTCTGCATGTGTCTGTATCTCTGCATGTGTCATGTCTGTATCTCTGCATGTGTCATGTGTCTGTATCTCTGCATGTGTCATGTGTCTGTACCTCTGCATGTGTCTGTATCTCTGCATGTGTCATGTGTCTGTATCTCTGCATGTGTCATGTGTGTATCTCTGCATGTGTCTTTATCTCTGCATTTGTCTGTATCTCTGCATGTGTCTGTATCTCTGCATGTGTCATGTGTCTGTATCTCTGCATGTGTCTGTGTATCTCTGCATGTGTCTGTATCTCTGCATGTGTCATGTGTCTGTATCTCTGCATGTGTCATGTGTGCACCTCTGCATGTGTCATGTGTGCATCTCTGCATGTGTCTGTATCTCTGCATATGTCTGTATCTCTGCATGTGTCATTTGTCTGTATCTCTGCATGTGTCTGTATCTCTGCATGTGTCATGTGTCTGTATCTCTGCATGTGTCTGTGTGTATCTCTGCATGTGTCATGTGTCTGTATCTCTGCATATGTCATGTGTCTGTATCTCTGCATGTGTCTGTATCTTTGCATGTGTCTGTATCTCTGCATGTGTCTGTATCTCTGCATGTGTCTGTATCTCTGCATGTGTCATCTGTCTGTATCTCTGCATGTGTCTGTGTGTATCTCTGCATGTGTCATGTGTCTGTATCTCTGCATGTGTCATGTGTGTATCTCGGCATGTGTCTGTATCTCTGCATGTGTCTGTATCTCTGCATGTGTCTTGTGTGTATCTCTGCATGTGTCATGTGTGTATCTCTGCATGTGCATGTATCTCTGCATGTGTCTGTATCTCTGCATGTGTCTGTGTCTCTGCATGTGTCTTGTGTGTATCTCTGCATGTGTCATGTGTGTATCTCTGCATGTGTCTGTATCTCTGCATGTGTCATGTCTGTATCTTTGCATGTGTCTGTATCTCTGCATGTGTCATGTGTGTTGTCATGAGATGCAGGACATATGCAGGACACAGCATTGATGGTACAACTCTATTTTATTACAGAGCATAGAAACATACATCTAGTCAGGTTGATTTCACTAACTAACTGCGACACAGACTACCGGACCTAAGCCCCGCCGCCAAACTAGGGACATCACATCCTGCTCTCATCACATCTTCCCCTGTTTCAAAGGTGAAGCATACATTTGAATATAACAAATAACAAGGTATAAGAACAGAGTATAAGACAACATTTTTTTCGAACAATATATAAACAAATAGGTTCAGAAAACATAAACACATAAATTATATCCTGACTTGGACATCGGGGTAGACTATCCTAGTGACCATGGGATTATTCTGCCCATACTTCCGGTCACTGTTCTAGCTAAAGTCAGTCCCTATATCGGGCCGTAAGTTTCACCACTCTTCCGCTTGATGTAACTTTGCATGAACTGTCCTCTGATACAGAAGATGGTGAATAAGAGTCCGCTGGAGGCAAAGATATATCCCCGCTGTGATCTTGCTGAGGGGAAGGCACCTCTCTTAGAACAGGGGATCCCACCGGTGGTGGTACTGAGGCATCCAGTTCCAGACTCTCAGGTACAGGCTGAAGATGTCTTCGGTTACGGCGTGTAACCGTCCCTCCATCAGTAAGAACTGTATAAGACCTTGGTTCTAGAGAGCATCCAATTACTGTAGCAAACGTCTTCCATTTCTTCTCAGTTTAATTCTGACACTTTGCCCCGCATTCAGTTCCAGTAAGGGCCTGACAGAATGTCTCCTGTCGTAGAAGAAACGATAACCCTTTTTGGCCTCTTCATCCCTCCTAAGGACTTTGTCCCGAGGAACAGGGCCAGTCGGCTTGAAGACACCCACTGAGGATAAAGTGGTGTGAATCTGGCGTCCTAGCATCAGCTGTGCATGGATAAACCCGGTGGCTTGAATGGGCGTCACCCTGTATGACAAGAGGGCTAGGTACGGCTCAAATTGCTTTAAAATGAATTTTGTTGTTTGAACTGCCCTTTCAGCCATTCCGTTGGCCTGCGGATAATGTGGACTTGACGTGGAATGTACAAAGTCACATTCCCTGCTGAAAGCACTGAAGAAGGGAACTGCATACCATTATCACTCACCAGCTCCATTGGAATGCCCCACCGGGCGAACAAGCTCTTCAGGCGAATGATAACGGCTTGACTTGTGATATCATTCAGGGGTGCAATTTCCAAATACCTGGAATAGTAGTCGATCACAACAAGGAACTTTTTCCCGTGCAGTTCACACAAATCAGCAGCTACTTTCCACCACGGCCCCGCAGGCAGTGGAGTAGAAATCAAGGGCTCCCTTCTCTGAGTAGGCCGAGGTTGCCGGCAAAAGACACATTTAGACATGTGATTTGCAATGTCGGAGCTGATCCCAGGCCACCACACAGCTGTAGCTGCCCTTTCTCTGCACTTTGTAATGCCTAAGTGGCTAAGTTTAACATCTCCTTCCTCATGCTGACAGGAATTACGATGCGGTCTTGGAACAGCACCAACCCCTCCACCTCCGTGCGCTGCGACCTCTCTGACTGGTAAGCACTTAAATACATCCAGGCTGCCCGGCTCTCGGGCCAGCCTTCTTTTATGTACTTTATAACCTCTTGCAGATCTGTGTCCAAATATGTCTCTTTCTTTATTTCCTCCAGTTTCCTTGAAGAAATGGACTTAGAGGCCAGAACTGAATCAACATACACTTTCACCTCAGATTCAGTGGAGGATTCTTCAGCAGCAGCCAGCGGGAGCCTGGATAGTGTATCCGCCACAACCAGTTGTTTCCCCGGCACATGCACTGCCTGAACATTGAACCTGAGCAGTCTCATTAAAAGTCTCTGGCATCTTAAGGGTGTTTTGTCAATATCATAAGAGTTGATTAGAGGGACTAGCAGTTTGTGGTCAGTTTCCAGACTAAATTTCTCCAAACCCACCAGATAATGCTGAAAGCGCTCACAGGCCCAAACTGCAGCCAGGCACTCTTTCTCAATTTGAGCGTATTTTGACTCCGCAGCCGTCAGTGTGCGGGAACAGTAGGCGATGGGCTGTAGTTTATTTTCATTCAACTGTAGGAGAGCAGCCCCCAACCCATAACTGCTTGCATCGGCACTAACCACAGTCTTTTTTGAACGGTCGTAGAACCCCAGCACTGGGGCAGACCCCAGCAGGGACTTGGCCTGCAGAAAAGCTTTTTCTTGTGAGGGTCCCCAGACCCAGGCAACGTCTTTCTTAAGCAACTCTGTGATATGGTGTAAAACTGTTGATAAATCTGGAAGAAACTTGCCCATGTAATTTACCAGGCCCAATATCTGTCTCAGCTCATGTACATCAGAAGGACTTTTCATCTGTTCAATAGCACAAATTTTCTCGGGGTCTGGCTTGATGCCATCCCCATTGATGATATGCCCAAAGTAACATAATTCAGTATTCCTAAAATGGCATTTTTCTTTATTCAGCTTCAGCCCAGACTCTTTGATAGCCTGTAGCACACAACTTAAACGCTGATCATGCTCCTCCACTGTAGACCCATACACTAGAATGTCGTCCATGACGACCGCTGTGCCCACGTGGTCACTCAGGAGAGAACTCATTTCCCTTTGAAAGATTTCCGGAGCAGAGGATATCCCAAAGGGGAGTCTGCAGAAGCAGAACCGACCTACCGGTGTGATAAAGGTAGTCAGTTTGCGGCACTTTGGATCCAGGGGTATCTGCCAAAATGTGAAAGTGATTGAGGAGCACAGGTGAGAATGAGTTGCAACAAAAAGGTTTATTTGAAACGGCTTGCAATGTTACAACGCAAATGAGTGAAACAGAAAACAAACAGTGTGAGGGGAGAAAAACATGCTCCCCGGGGCTAATACATGACAAACAGAATCTACTGTTAGAAAGCAGACTACAAAAGCCGCTAGAAGTGTCTAATGTGGAAAAGAACTTTGCCCCAGCCAACTTTGGAGCTATATCTTCTAATGTCGGCAGCATAAATCTCTCTCTCTTCACTGCCTCATTCAACCTTTTCAGGTCCACACAGATGCGCACCTTTCCGTTTTTCTTTGCAACCGGAACAATGAGGGCACACCAATCAGTCACTTCAACAACCTCTTCAATAACCCCCATAGACTTCATGCGCATAAGCTCCTTCTCCACTTGAGGCATGAGCGGGAACGAAATTCTACGGGGAGTAGAAATACTGTATGGGACTGCGTCACTTTTAATTGGTATACAGACTGGTTTGCAATTCAGTAGGCCCAACTCGCCAAACATATCTTCAGAAATCTCATTCACTCTGGCCACGAGGCCCAAGTCACAAGCTGCTTTTCTTTTCAATAAATTGCTAACACACTGACCTCGAATAACATGCACCCACATAGTGAACTTTCTTTGCTTGTACTCACAGCTGGCAAGAAATTTCCCAGCACAATCAATGCGGCCACCAGGACTATGGACGTTTGTAATAACCTTCGCCAGCTGGGGCTGTCGAGGCACTTTCATAAATGCAGCAAAAGACATTACAGTGATATCTGCTCCTGTGTCAATCTTAAAATCAACTTTGGCTCCCATTACAGTAAAATTAACTTTCCAATCTTCCTCTGAGCTTGGCCGTTCCACAACGTACCCCACAAAAGACACTTCCTGACCCTCCTGGTCACTGTCCACCTGTATCTCCTTAATGTAGTCAGTTTTACACACCACTTCAAAATGGCCCATTCTGTTACATTTTCTGCATCTTTTATCTCTGGCCGGGCATATAACACTCTGATCATGGGCACGGTAGCACCGTGTGCATCGGGCATGCTGCGCCCATCCACTTCTAGGCCTTTCCAGTACTTTAGATCTACCGCTCACACTGTGCCTTTCACTAGCAGTTTTCCTGGACTGTTGCACTTCATCCACGATACTCTCAGACCTCAGATCAGCACTTTGCTTTTTCACTAGTTCACTCTGGCGGGCTATCCTAATAGCCCCATCTAATGTTAAATCAGGCTCTAGCTGCAGCTTCAGTGAGACTTCAGCATCTGCAATTCCAATAACTATTCTGCCTCTGATTTGCTCCTCTTTAGCAACACCAAACTCACAGAATTCAGCTAATTCATACAGGCTGCGCACAAATGACTCCACAGATTCTCCCACACGCTGATTACATTTGTGAAAACAAGCTCTCTCATGAATCACATTTCTTTTGGGCACAAAGTGGGCACTGAGTTTATCCATAACTATATCAAAGTTAAAATCTTCCCCTTCTTGGAAAGAAAAAGCACTGAACACTGGCTCCACATCTTTCCCCATAGAGTATAAAAGAGAATTAACTTGTAAATCACCACTCTCCTTGTTCAGTTTGGAAGCAATCCTGAAGCGCTGAAACCGCTGACGCCATGTGGGCCAAGCTGCAGGCTGAGAGAAGTCAAAAGGCTCAGGTGGGGTAAACTTTGACATTGCAATCGATCAGGAACAGAAGAGCAGGCCAGAACTTCTGACACCATGTCATGAGATGCAGGACATATGCAGGACACAGCAATGATGGTACAACTCTATTTTATTACAGAGCACAGAAACATACATCTAGTCAGGTTGATTTCACTAACTAACTGCGACACAGACTACCGGACCTAAGCTCCGCCCCCAAACTAGTGACATCACATCCTGCTCTCATCACATGTGTATCT
The DNA here is from genome assembly GCF_027579735.1 of Bombina bombina. Taxonomy (NCBI): domain Eukaryota; kingdom Metazoa; phylum Chordata; class Amphibia; order Anura; family Bombinatoridae; genus Bombina; species Bombina bombina. Next base: position 1,285,385,234 of record NC_069499.1, on the reverse strand, counting down.
CTGCATGTGTCATGTGTCTGTATATCTGCATGTGTCTGTGTGTATCTCTGCATGTGTCATGTGTCTGTATCTCTGCATGTGTCTGTATCTCTGCATGTGTCATGTGTCTGTATCTCTGCATGTGTCTTGTGTGTATCTCTGCATGTGTCTGTATCTCTGCATGTGTCATATGTCTGTATCTCTGCATGTGTCTGTATCTCTGCATGTGTCATGGGTCTGTATCTCTGTATCTCTGCATGTGTCTGTACCTCTGCATGTGTCTGTACCTCTGCATGTGTCATGTGTCTGTGTATCTCTGCATGTGTCATGTGTCTGTATCTCTGCATGTGTCATGGGTCTGTATCTCTGTATCTCTGCATGTGTTTGTATATCTGCATGTGTCATGTGTCTGTATCTCTGCATGTGTCATGTGTCTGTATCTCTGCATGTGTCATGTGTCTGTATCTCTGCATGTGTCTTGTGTGTATCTCTGCATGTGTCTGTATCTCTGCATGTGTCTGTATATCTGCATGTGTCATGTGTCTGTATCTCTGCATGTGTCATGTGTCTGTATCTCTGCATGTGTCTTGTGTGTATCTCTGCATGTGTCATGTGTCTGTATCTCTGCATGTGTCTGTATCTCTGCATGTGTCTGTATATCTGCATGTGTCATGTGTCTGTATCTCTGCATGTGTCATGTGTCTGTATCTCTGCATGTGTCATGTGTCTGTATCTCTGCATGCATCATGTGTGTATCTCTGCATGTGTCTTGTGTGTATCTCTGTATGTGTCTGTATCTCTGCATGTGTCTGTATCTCTGCATGTGTCTGTATCTCTGCATGTGTCTTGTGTGTATCTCTGTATGTGTCTGTATCTCTGCATGTGTCTGTATCTCTGCATGTGTCTTGTGTGTATCTCTGCATGTGTCTGTATCTCTGCATGTGTCTGTGTATATCTCTGCATGTGTCATGTGTCTGTATCTCTGCATGTGTCATGTGTGTATCTCTGCATGTGTCATGTGTCTGTATCTCTGCATGTGTCATGTGTGTATCTCTGCATGTGTCATGTGTCTGTATCTCTGCATGTGTCATGTGTCTGTATCTCTGCATGTGTCTGTATCTCTGCATGTGTCATGTGTCTGTATCTCTGCATGTGTCTTGTGTGTATCTCTGCATGTGTCTGTATCTCTGCATGCATCATGTGTGTATCTCTGCATGTGTCTTGTGTGTATCTCTGTATGTGTCTGTATCTCTGCATGTGTCTGTATCTCTGCATGTGTCTGTATCTCTGCATGTGTCATGTGTATATCTCTGCATGTGTCTGTATCTCTGCATGTGTCATATGTCTGTATCTCTGCATGTGTCTGTATCTCTGCATGTGTCATGTGTCTGTATCTCTGCATGTGTCTGTGTGTATCTCTGCATATGTCATGTGTCTGTATCTCTGCATGTGTCATGTGTATATCTCTGCATGTGTCTGTATCTCTGCATGTGTCATATGTCTGTATCTCTGCATGTGTCACGTGTCTGTATCTCTGCATGTGTCTTGTGTGTATCTCTGCATGTGTCATGTGTGTATCTCTGCATGTGTCATGTGTCTGTATCTCTGCATGTGTCTGTATCTTTGCATGTGTCTGTATCTCTGCATGTGTCATGTGTCTGTATCTCTGCATGTGTCTTGTGTGTATCTCTGCATGTGTCTTGTGTGTATCTCTGCATGTGTCTGTATCTCTGCATGTGTCATATGTCTGTATCTCTGCATGTGTCTGTATCTCTGCATGTGTCTTGTGTGTATCTCTGCATGTGTCATGTGTCTGTATCTCTGCATGTGTCTGTATCTCTGCATGTGTCTGTATCTTTGCATGTGTCTGTATCTCTGAATGTGTCTGTATCTCTGCATGTGTCTTGTGTGTATCTCTGCATGTGTCTGTATCTCTGCATGTGTCATATGTCTGTATCTCTGCATGTGTCTGTATCTCTGCATGTGTCTTGTGTGTATCTCTGCATGTGTCTGTATCTCTGCATGTGTCATATGTCTGTATCTCTGCATGTGTCTGTATCTCTGCATGTGTCACGTGTCTGTATCTCTGCATGTGTCTGTATCTCTGCATGTGTCTGTATCTCTGCATGTGTCATGTGTCTGTATCTCTGCATGTGTCTGTATCTCTGCATGTGTATGTATCTCTGCATGTGTCATATGTCTGTATCTCTGCATGTGTCTGTATCTCTGCATGTGTCATGGGTCTGTATCTCTGCATGTGTCTGTATCTCTGCATGTGTCATATGTCTGTATCTCTGCATGTGTCTGTATCTCTGCATGTGTCATGGGTCTGTATCTCTGTATCTCTGCATGTGGCATGTGTCTGTTTATCTCTGCATGTGGCATGTGTCTGTGTATCTCTGCATGTGTCATGTGTCTGTGTATCTCTGCATGTGTCATGTGTCTGTGTATCTCTGCATGTGTCATGGGTCTGTATCTCTGTATCTCTGCATGTGGCATGTGTCTGTGTATCTCTGAATGTGTCATGTGTCTGTGTATCTCTGCATGTGGCATGTGTCTGTGTATCTCTGAATGTGGCATGTGTCTGTGTATCTCTGAATGTGGCATGTGTCTGTGTATCTCTGAATGTGGTAAATGGGATGTACACTGAGCGCCTACTGTATAAAAGACCCTTAGCTTTAATATATTGACCCCTAGCGGTCAGAAGTGTATGGAGAATCAGAAGAAATAATATCAAAGCGCCAAACAGCACTGGCAGGGTCTGGGTGGTTTACTTTGAGTGTTAATCAAGTATAAGTTTTAGAACAATGTAACGTTTAAGACACTTTATTGCAATAAACAATTTAAAACAGTATAAAAATATATAAAACAATGTTGGTTTAAAACAATGTTACATTAAAAACAAATGTTACATTAAAAACAAATAATCAAGGATCCAAGATTTTACAAGGGATGACAAAAATAAAATACAATAATTGTGTAGAAAGAAAAAGTCGATAGTGTCAGCCTATGGGCGGGATGCAGCAGTGTAGTATGTAACTGATGTCTGTGGATGAGAGGTGTTTACCTTGTATTAAAAAGGTGTATTCCTAATGTTGAGAAGCATATACAATAGATAAGCAAATTGGTGGAAAATATGTGTCAAAATCAAAATCGTGATTTTACAAAGGAAAAATGTAAAATGTAAACTTGACAAATAAAACAATTATGAAAATGTGAAAAAACTGCTCAAAAAAAAGGATAAGCAGAGAACAGTGTAAACAAAAATTATAAAAATTATAAAAATTATATTCAAAATGTTTCCCAAAAGGAAGTCCAAACTGTGTTCGTGAAAGTGTCAATAAAAAGTGGATCAACAGTTTCCACAAATGGTGAAAATATATCCAGTGGGGTGCAAAAAAAATAATAAAAAATGTATCCGGTGAAAAACGATTGGGCAAGTGGTAAAAAAGGAAGTCTGTTCAAATTGGTGTTGGTTAGTCACACAATCCAAACGAATGTTAAATGTGGGTGTGGGAGTTTTTCCTCCAAAGTTGAGGGAACTAGTGTGTCTTCGAAAATAGATACAACTTGTTGCAGATGAAAGTCTTTCTGCCAAAAAGAAAAATAACAATAGTGTAGATGGTTTTTATAAAATTAATAATATCAGAATGTCACTCACCAGTCGATGCGTTTCGGTCATCCACTGACCTTTATCAAGAGTCTTGATAAAGGTCAGTGGATGACCGAAACGCGTCGACTGGTGAGTGACATTCTGATATTATTAATTTTATAAAAACCATCTACACTATTGTTATTTTTCTTTTTGGCAGAAAGACTTTCATCTGCAACAAGTTGTATCTATTTTCGAAGACACACTAGTTCCCTCAACTTTGGAGGAAAAACTCCCACACCCACATTTAACATTCGTTTGGATTGTGTGACTAACCAACACCAATTTGAACAGACTTCCTTTTTTACCACTTGCCCAATCGTTTTTCACCGGATACATTTTTTATTATTTTTTTTGCACCCCACTGGATATATTTTCACCATTTGTGGAAACTGTTGATCCACTTTTTATTGACACTTTCACGAACACAGTTTGGACTTCCTTTTGGGAAACATTTTGAATATAATTTTTATAATTTTTATAATTTTTGTTTACACTGTTCTCTGCTTATCCTTTTTTTTGAGCAGTTTTTTCACATTTTCATAATTGTTTTATTTGTCAAGTTTACATTTTACATTTTTCCTTTGTAAAATCACGATTTTGATTTTGACACATATTTTCCACCAATTTGCTTATCTATTGTATATGCTTCTCAACATTAGGAATACACCTTTTTAATACAAGGTAAACACCTCTCATCCACAGACATCAGTTACATACTACACTGCTGCATCCCGCCCATAGGCTGACACTATCGACTTTTTCTTTCTACACAATTATTGTATTGTAGTTTTGTCATCCCTTGTAAAATCTTGGATCCTTGATTATTTGTTTTTAATGTAACATTTGTTTTTAATGTAACATTGTTTTAAACCAACATTGTTTTATATATTTTAGTACTGTTTTAAATTGTTTATTGCAATAAAGTGTCTTAAACGTTACATTGTTCTAAAACTTATACTTGATTAACACTCAAAGTAAACCACCCAGACCCTGCCAGTGCTGTTTGGCGCTTTGATATTATTTCTTCTGTATCTCTGAATGTGGCATGTGTCTGTGTATCTCTGAATGTGGCATGTGTCTTTATCTCTGCATGTGTCTATCTCTGCATGTGTCATGGGTCTGTATCTCTGTATCTCTGAATGTGGCATGTGTCTGTGTATCTCTGCATGTGTCATGTGTCTGTGTATCTCTGCATGTGTCATGGGTCTGTGTATCTCTGAATGTGGCATGTGTCTGTGTATCTCTGAATGTGGCATGTGTCTGTGTATCTCTGCATGTGGCATGTGTCTGTGTATCTCTGCATGTGTCATGTGTCTGTGTATCTCTGCATGTGTCATGGGTCTGTATCTCTGTATCTCTGCATGTGGCATGTGTCTGTGTATCTCTGCATGTGGCATGTGTCTGTGTATCTCTGCATGTGTCATGTGTCTGTGTATCTCTGCATGTGTCATGGGTCTGTATCTCTGTATCTCTGCATGTGGCATGTGTCTGTGTATCTCTGCATGTGGCATGTGTCTGTGTATCTCTGCATGTGTCATGGGTCTGTATCTCTGTATCTCTGCATGTGTCATGTGTCTGTGTATCTCTGTATCTCTGCATGTGTCATGTGTCTGTGTATCTCTGCATGTGGCATGGGTCTGTATCTCTGTATCTCTGCATGTGGCATGTGTCTGTGTATCTCTGCATGTGGCATGTGTATCTCTGCATGTGGCATGTGTCTGTGCATCTCTGCATGTGGCATGTGTCTGTGTATCTCTGCATGTGTCATGGGTCTGTATCTCTGTATCTCTGCATGTGGCATGTGTCTGTGTATCTCTGCATGTGGCATGTGTCTGTGTATCTCTGCATGTGGCATGTGTCTGTGTATCTCTGAATGTGGCATGTGTCTGTGTATCTCTATATCTCTGCATGTGGCATGTGTCTGTGTATCTCTGCATGTGGCATGTGTCTGTGTATCTCTGAATGTGGCATGTGTCTGTGTATCTCTGAATGTGGCATGTGTCTGTGTATCTCTGAATGTGGCATGTGTCTGTGTATCTCTGAATGTGTCATGTGTCTGTGTATCTCTGTATCTCTGCATGTGGCATGTGTCTGTGTATCTCTGAATGTGTCATGTGTCTGTGTATCTCTGAATGTGGCATGTGTCTGTGTATCTCTGCATGTGGCATGTGTCTGTGTATCTCTGCATGTGTCATGTGTCTGTGTATCTCTGCATGTGTCATGGGTCTGTATCTCTGTATCTCTGCATGTGGCATGTGTCTGTGTATCTCTGCATGTGGCATGTGTCTGTGTATCTCTGCATGTGTCATGTGTCTGTGTATCTCTGCATGTGTCATGGGTCTGTATCTCTGTATCTCTGCATGTGGCATGTGTCTGTGTATCTCTGCATGTGGCATGTGTCTGTGTATCTCTGCATGTGTCATGGGTCTGTATCTCTGTATCTCTGCATGTGTCATGTGTCTGTGTATCTCTGTATCTCTGCATGTGTCATGTGTCTGTGTATCTCTGCATGTGGCATGGGTCTGTATCTCTGTATCTCTGCATGTGGCATGTGTCTGTGTATCTCTGCATGTGGCATGTGTATCTCTGCATGTGGCATGTGTCTGTGCATCTCTGCATGTGTCTGTGTATCTCTGCATGTGTCATGGGTCTGTATCTCTGTATCTCTGCATGTGGCATGTGTCTGTGTATCTCTGCATGTGGCATGTGTCTGTGTATCTCTGAATGTGGCATGTGTCTGTGTATCTCTATATCTCTGCATGTGGCATGTGTCTGTGTATCTCTGCATGTGGCATGTGTCTGTGTATCTCTGAATGTGGCATGTGTCTGTGTATCTCTGAATGTGTCATGTGTCTGTGTATCTCTGTATCTCTGCATGTGGCATGTGTCTGTGTATCTCTGAATGTGTCATGTGTCTGTGTATCTCTGAATGTGGCATGTGTCTGTGTATCTCTGAATGTGGCATGTGTCTGTGTATCTCTGAATGTGGCATGTGTCTGTGTATCTCTGCATGTGTCATGTGTCTGTGTATCTCTGCATGTGTCATGGGTCTGTATCTCTGTATCTCTGCATGTGGCATGTGTCTGTGTATCTCTGCATGTGGCATGTGTCTGTGTATCTCTGAATGTGGCATGTGTCTGTGTATCTCTGAATGTGGCATGTGTCTGTGTATCTCTGAATGTGGCATGTGTCTATCTCTGCATGTGTCTATCTCTGCATGTGTCATGGGTCTGTATCTCTGTATCTCTGCATGTGGCATGTGTCTGTGTATCTCTGCATGTGGCATGTGTCTGTGTATCTCTGAATGTGGCATGTGTCTGTGTATCTCTGCATGTGTTATGTATCTATATATCTGCATGTGTTATGTGTCTGTATCTCTGCATGTGTCACGTTTCTGTATCTGCATGTGTCATGTGTCTGTATCTGCATGTGTCATGTGTCTGTATATCTCTGCATGTTTCATTATTTGAAAATAAAGAAGACTGCAGGTATAGATGAAAAAATAAATGGGAAGATAAAGGATTATAGGTGAGAAAACAGAAAGGGTAAAACTGACAAAGAAAATTAAAAAAGAGAAAAGGATAATGAAAATACTTAAAGGGACACTGAACCCAATTTTTTTTGTTTTGTGATTCAGATAGAGCATGACATTTTAATCAACTTTCTAATTTACTCCTATTATCAAATTTTCTTAATTCTCTTGGTATCTTTATTTGAAATGCAAGAATGTAAGTTTAGATGCCGTCCCATTTTTGGTGAACAACCTGGGTTGTCCTTGCTGATTGGTGGATAAATTCATCCACCAATAAAAAAATTGCTGTCCATAGTACTGAACCAAAAAAAAAAGCTTAGATGCCTTCCTTTTCAAATAAAGATAGCAAGAGAACGAAGTAAAATTGATAATAGGAGTAAATTAGAAAGTTGCTTTAAATTGCATGCTCTTTCTGAATCACAGAAGAAAAAAATTGGGTTCAGTGTCCCTTTAAGTACTTAATTTGGTTGTATGTTGCTTCTCAAACCTTGTTGCAATGCAGTAGGTTGTATGTATAATTAAGTAAACATGTTTATACAAACTGCAAATGTAATGTATGCTCTTTCATGATAATTTTCATCCATACTATCTAACAAGACCAGCTGGAAAATAAATGAAAAACTCCAAATTCAAAGTAATTGGTCTTAACATCAAGCTGCCATTTGGAAGAGTAATGTTTCACAGTAAGTAAAAAAAAATTCAGTCACATATTTTGTTTGTTTAGTGTTTACTTTTAAGAAATATTTTAAACCCCCCCCCCCCACACACACACACACACATAAATATAAAATGTTTTTTTTATGCCATCACTTTGTATAACAAAGATAACACATTTCCCTCTACCGATAATCTTCAATTCTGGAGAAAAAATAAATAAATATGTACTAACTTTTGTGTGCTACTGTGTGTGTGTGTGTGTGTATATATATATATATATATATATATATATATATATATATATATATATATATATATATATATATATATATATATATATGTATATATATATGTATATATACACACACACACACAGTAGCACACAAAAGTTAGTACAACCCTCACATTTTTGTAAATATTTTATTATATCTTTTCATGTGACAACACTGAAGAAATGACACTTTGTTACAATGTAAGGTAGTGAGTGTACCGCCTGTATAACAGTGTAAATTTGCTGTCCCCTCAAAATAACTCAACACACAGCCATAAATGTCTAAACCATTGGCAACAAAAGTGAGTACACTCCTAAGCGGATATGTCCAAATTGCGCCCAATTAGCCATTTTCCCTCCCAGTGTCATGTGACTCGTTAGTGTTACAAGGTCTCAGGGGCGAATGGGGAGCAGGTGTGTTAAATTTGTTGTTATAGCTCTCACACTCTCTCATACTGGTCACTGGAAGTTCAACATGGCACCTTATGGCAAAGAACTCTCTGAGGATCTGAAAAAAGAATTGTTGCTCTACATAAAGATGGCCTAGGCTATAAGAAGATTGCCAAGACGCTGAAACTGAGCTGCTGCACGGTGGGCAAGACCATACAGCGGTTTCACAGGACAGGTTACACTCAGAACAGGCCTCTCAATGCACATGCTCATCGTCATATCCAGAGGTTGTCTTTGGGAAACAGAAGTATGACTGCTGCCAGCCTTGCTGCAGAAGTTGAAGGGGTGGGGGGTCAGCCTGTCAGTGTTCAGACCATACACCGCACACTGCATCAAATTTCGTCCCAGAAGGATGCCTCTTCTAAAGATGATGCATAAGAAAGCTTGCAGTTTGCTGAAGACAAGCAGACTAAGGACATGGATTACTGGAACCATGTTCTGTGGTCCGATGAGACCAAGATAAACTTATTTGGTTCAGATGGTGTCAAGCTTGTGTGGCAGCAACCAGGTGAGTACAAAGACAAGGGTGCCTACAGTCAATCATGGTGGTGGGAGTGTCATGGTCTGGACCTGCATGAGTGCTGACGGCACTTTGGAGCTACAGTTCATTGAGGAAACCATGAATGCCAACATGTACTGTGACATACTAAAACAGAGCATGATCCCCTCCCTTTGGAGACTTGGCCGCAGGGCAGTATTCCAACATGATAACGACCCCAAACACACCTCCAAGACAACCACTGCCTTGCTAAAGAAGCTGTGGGTAAAGGTGATGGACTGGCCAAGCATTTCTCCAGACCTAAACCCTATTGAGCATCTGTGGGGCATCCTCAAACGGAAGGTGGGGGAGCACAAGGTCTCTAACATTCACCAGCTCTGTTATGTCATCATGGAGGAGGGGAAGAGGACTCCAGTGGCAACCTGTGAAGCTCTGGTCAACTCCATGCCCAAGAGGGTTAGGGCAGTGCTGAAAAATAATGGTGGCCACACAAAATATTGAGACTTTGGGCTCAATTTGGACATATCCGCTTAGGGGTGTACTCACTTTTGTTGCCAATGGTTTAGACATTAATGGCTGTGTGGTGAGTTATTTTGAGGGGACAGCAAATTTACACTGTTATACAGGCTGTACACTCACTACTTTACATTGTAGCAAAGTGTCATTTCTTCAGTGTTGTCACATGAAAAGATGTAACAAAATATTTACCAAAATGTGAGGGGTGTACTCACTTTTGTGAGATACTGTGTGAATATATATATATATATACACTGTGTGCAGAATTATTAGGCAAATGAGTATTTTGACCACATCATCCTCTTTATGCATGTTGTCTTACTCCAAGCTGTATAGTCTCGAAAGCCTACTACCAATTAAGCATATTAGGTGATGTGCATCTCTGTAATGAGAAGGGGTGTGGTCTAATGACATCAACACCCTATATCAGGTGTGCATAATTATTAGGCAACTTCCTTTCCTTTGGCAAAATGGGTCAAAAGAAGGACTTGACAGGCTCAGAAAAGTAAAAAATAGTGAGATATCTTGCAGAGGGATGCAGCACTCTTAAAATTGCAAAGCTTCTGAAGCGTGATCATCGAACAATCAAGCGTTTCATTCAAAATAGTCAACAGGGTCGCAAGAAGTGTGTGGAAAAACCAAGGCGCAAAATAACTGCCCATGAACTGAGAAAAGTCAAGCGTGCAGCTGCCAAGATGCCACTTGCCACCAGTTTGGCCATATTTCAGAGCTTCAACATCACTAGAGTGCCCAAAAGCACAATGTGTGCAATACTCAGAGACATGGCCAAGGTAAGAAAGGCTGAAAGACGACCACCACTGAACAAGACACACAAGCTGAAACGTCAAGACTGGGCCAAGAAATATCTCAAGACTGATTTTTCTAAGGTTTTATGGACTGATGAAATGAGAGTGAGTCTTGATGGGCCAGATGGATGGGCCCGTGGCTGGATTGGTAAAGGGCAGAGAGCTCCAGTCCGACTCAGACGCCAGCAAGGTGGAGGTGGAGTACTGGTTTGGGCTGGTATCATCAAAGATAAGCTTGTGGGGCTTTTTCGGGTTGAGGATGGAGTCAAGCTCAACTCCCAGTCCTACTGCCAGTTTCTGGAAGACACCTTCTTCAAGCAGTGGTACAGGAAGAAGTCTGCATCCTTCAAGAAAAACATGATTTTCATGCAGGACAATGCTCCATCACACGCGTCCAAGTACTCCACAGCGTGGCTGGCAAGAAAGGGTATAAAAGAAGAAAATCTAATGACATGGCCTCCTTGTTCACCTGATCTGAACCCCATTGAGAACCTGTGGTCCATCATCAAATGTGAGATTTACAAGGAGGGAAAACAGTACACCTCTCTGAACAGTGTCTGGGAGGCTGTGGTTGCTGCTGCACGCAATGTTGATGGTGAACAGATCAAAACACTGACAGAATCCATGGATGGCAGGCTTTTGAGTGTCCTTGCAAAGAAAGGTGGCTATATTGGTCACTGATTTGTTTTTGTTTTGTTTTTGAATGTCAGAAATGTATATTTGTGAATGTTGAGATGTTATATTGGTTTCACTGGTAAAAATAAATAATTGAAATGGGTATATATTTGTTTTTTGTTAAGTTGCCTAATAATTATGCACAGTAATAGTCACCTGCACACACAGATATCCCCCTAAAATAGCTAAAACTAAAAACAAACTAAAAACTACTTCCAAAACTATTCAGCTTTGATATTAATGAGTTTTTTGGGTTCATTGAGAACATGGTTGTTGTTCAATAATAAAATTAATCCTCAAAAATACAACTTGCCTAATAATTCTGCACTCCCTGTATATATATATATATATATATATATATATATATATATATATATATATATATATATATATATATATATACTGTATACACACACACATCAATAATACATAATTGTGTTTTTCTTTCAATAAATATTTTCTCTTCCCTCTACAAAAATATGATTTTTTTGTTATACTTTCACTTTCTGTGATAACACATTTCCCTCTACCAAGAATCTTCAATTCTGCAAAAATTATTAAATAAATTTAAAAAATAAGTATAAGTAAGTATAGTAAGAGCTGCACCTCTTGTCTATCACCTGTATGAATAAACACTGTTGGAACTGGCTACCTGTCCGGATCTGTCGGTTTTTTTTCTTCAGTCTAAAAAAATAAGCAGTTACAGGTTGAAGATTGCAGTTCATGTTGAATTAGTTTTTCCCCATTCATTTTTGTGAATATTAATGGAATTAATTACACATATTTTAGAAATGGGTAATGGGTTAATAAATACAGAATAATAAGACATTGATCACGCTGATCGACCAACTTGCAGATCAGTTCTTGCTTTAATGTGTTATCTCCTAGAAACTGAAACCAATCGAAGACTTAACTCATTGATTGAGAGAATTGCCAGCTACGTGAACTGTTGCCATATAATCATTTGAGAAAAAGAGGTTTCTGGAATAAGAAAAACTAGTTAATTTATGTAATTGGAATGTGCCAGCACCTGCTTCCCCAAACCCAAGAGATTGCTGGCTTGACTTTATTAGATTTGCATTCATTTGGACGAACAAGTCCTTTGATCTGACAAACCACAGATGCATTTACAGTGCTGTTGGAAAAGCTAGTGGATTTTCTGAAGAATATAATGTTTTATTTTATTTATTTTTTTTTTTTAAAGGGGTCAGGGCTGACCAAGTGAATCTGACATACCTATTGGCAGTGTACATTTTTTTTTAATGCTGCTCCTGGTTTTTACAGTAAGATTTGTAACCACACAAACAAATCAACTAAATGCATTTGGTTGGTTGTTTTGTTAAAGGGGTTGCATGTTTGTTGTTTGCTGGCAAATTCAACAAAAATGGAAACATTTATTGTTATTTTACAGTTGTCCGAATCCAAATGCTCATGTCTAACATATAGCCAGTGTATAATGTAACACCAATATTTTAAAATGCATGCGTACTACAGAAAAACACCTATAATATCAGATTTGGATTATTTGATCAATACAGCAAGAGGAAGCCACAGTGAAAGAAAGTTTAAAAGTACAATTAAAAAAAAGTTTTGCTTCTCACAGCAAACACCGGCTACGAGTTGTAGTACAGCAAAAATACATTTTATTTTTCTGTTCTGAGATAGAAGGGGGAAAAAAAATCCAATTTCTTCTGATAGCAAGAACCTGTGAAAATGAGTTTGACTTTATCCTCCCAGAATGGATGCCTCATCATAAGATATAACAAGAACATGCGTGGAAGGGCAAGCGCTTGGTGGTCCCTGTCTCAGGTTGCCATGGTGGAGGCAATTCTCTTTAGAGACAATAAACAGAGCCAAGGTTTCAGCTGTGAGCTGAGCAGATCACCAAAGCCCAGTGGGGATTGTTATTCCAAGTGTTGCCTAGAGCCACTAGCATCTCATCCTATCCAGAGAGAGAAACTGTCTTCAGTCTTGGTGTAAAAGCTGTATTAACCCTAAGAAATAATTGACAAATCCCTGCCTAAAAGACTGACAGAAATATATTGTATATTTCTACAGACTTTAAACAAGTAAAATAAAGACGTCAAAATACAGCCACAGTAAACAAATTATTTTTTGCTTGTGGAATGAAATATTAACCGTGGACAAATATTTAGGAAATACTTTTAAATTGTTTGTATTCTTTTAATGACATTTATTATAATCAGAAATAGATATTTTTATTAGAAGGATACCTTGACAGTGGGTAAACTGATAGATAGAACCTCATATCAGATTATGGGGTAAATTCCAATATTTCTGTTTTTTTATTGTTTTGTTTTTTCCCCCCAATGTTGAAAAAATGGGAACAGGAGTTTAAAGGAACAGTCAAGTCCAAAAAAAACCTTTCATGATTCAAATAGCGCATGTAATTTTAAACAACTTTCCAATTTACTTTTATCACCAATTTTGCTTTGTTCTCTTAGTATTCTTAGTTGAAAGCTAAACCTAGGAGGTTCATATGCTAATTTTTTAGACCTTAAAGGCTGCCTCAAATCTAAATGCATTTTGACAGTTTTTCACCACTAGAGGGCGTTAGTTAATGTATTTCATATAGATTACATTGAGCTCACGCACATGAATTTACTGAGGAGTGAGCACTGATTGGTTAAAATGCAAGTCTGTCAAAAGAACTGAAATAAGGGGGCATACTGCAGAGGCTTAGATACAAGGTATTTGCCGAGGTAAAACGTGTATTAATATAACTGTGCTGGTTATGCAAAACTGGGGAATAGGAAATAAAGGGATTCTCTATCTTTATAAACAACAAAAATTCAGGTGTTGACTGTCCCTTAACAGTTCTCACACTGCAAATCGTGAAATTGCTAAGTAACAAGGATTTCAAGATAGATCATAGTTGCAGAACTCACTTTACATATCGCAATTTAAAAAAAAAAAAAAAAAAACCAAGAAAAAAACATTCTTGTACTTTAGAATCCTAAAATTGTGAGTATGAAATAAAAAAAAAAAGATATTAAGAACACAATTGCTAAATGCAATTTCTCGATCTTGTGGTTGTGATTTCCATTTGTTTCCATTTCCTGCAGATCTCATTAACTTATGAGAAGTGACATAGTTAACTATTAAATTCATAAACACATATAAATGTCTGTCCCACCTACTAACCAGGGACTATACATCAGTGCTGAATATGGATTTAATTAATCTAAACTATATATTCATATATACATCTTAAATGGTGTCTGGGCAGCTTCAGAGTGTAATGCACATGTGCAAAATAATAGAATTATTCCAGTCTTGGAATGCACAAAAACATGTTGAAAAGTCTAGTTTTGCATTTTATCAAACCCTCTTGGCTACGTTAAAAGTGGAGCGCAACTGATAGTGCAAGGTGCATTATTTTTATTGTGACCACACATAGCCCACACTCTCTTATAAAAGTGAATGGTAAAAAAAAGGTTTACCAGAGAATAACATATGTTAAAATAGCTAACAATTTTTTTAACATTTTGAATGAATAGCGATGGGTGCACTGTTATTTCTCATGTTACTAGTGATGAGTTAAAGGGACACTGAATCCATTTTTTTTTCTTTTGTGATTCAGATAGAGCATGCAATTTCAAGCAACTTTCTAATTTACTCCTATTAACAATTTTTCTTCGTTCTCTTTGCATCTTTATTTGAAAGGAGAAACAGGAACGTAAGCTTAAGAGCCGGACCATTTTTGGATCAGTACACTGGGTAGTGCTTGCTGATTGGTGGTCATGGCTGCAGATTGTGATGTCTGTGCTGTTTTCAAACAGCATTTATAGCTTTATCCAGAAGCCTTTGGGTAATCCTAGGATTACCTGGGTAAAGCCAGAGGTATAATCTTACATTGGTGTAATTATTACTTCACCTGACTCAAGACAGGAAGCACCACTATGTTCTCATATAAATCTGTTCTGTTATCTCTTTCTGCTGTGGCTTTCACATATCTTTAAATCGCCATATTTCAAAAACAATGTCTCTGATTTCTCTCCCCTCTTCTTCTGTGCCATACATTGTTTTCTCCTTTAGATTGTAAGCTTGAGAGTCTTTAAAACTGTAGTTCACTTTGTATTAAAGTGCATCTGCTACTGATTGTGCTCAAGCGCAGGGTTCTCCTCACCTTTTGTGTAAGACTTCTGTGTTTTAAGGGACTTTTTTGTATTATTGTTTGTTAAAGAAGTTTGTGCAATGCATGTAACATACCCTTGGATAACTTGTCATTATAACTCTAGTACGGTTTGTACCTCACGTAATATATTGTAACTGTGAGGGGGTTAGAGTGTATGGAATAATTAGCAAAAGAACATTTGGTAGTTAAAAATGAAGATCACAGAAACAGCAAGTTTGAAGGCCCAATGCAGAACACTAAAGTCCCATACAGTAACAAAGTCCAGTGGGCCCTGGTGCTTGAATTGTGCAGTAGAGGGTGAGACTGTCATGGAATACCCGGTAGGTACAGCAGGCACAGTTGGTTTGAGGAAAGCTGTGACCAGTATAGCAGACACAGGACACTCAGCAGGTACAGGATACCCAGCTGGTACTGTTGGTGAAACTGTCATGGGATACCAAGCAGGTACAGCTTGTTTGAGGAAAGCTGCCTCTGGTATGGTAGACACAGGATACTCAGCAGGCACAGTTTACCCAGCTGGTACTGTTGGTGAGACTGTCACGGGATACCAGGTATGTACAGCTGGTTTGAGGAAGGCTGTTACTGGTATAGTAGACACCGGATTCTAAGCAGCCACAGGATACCCAGTGGGTACTGCTGGTGAGACTGTCACATGATACCAGTTAGGTACAGCAGGCACAGCGGGTTTGTGGAAGGCTGTCACTGGTATGGTAGAGGTTTCTCAGCAGGCACAGGATACCCAGTGGGTACTGCTGGTGAGACTGTCATGGGATACCAGATAGGTACAGCAGGCACAGCTGGTTTGTGGAAGGCTGTCACTGGTATGGTAGAGGTTTCTCAGCAGGCACAGACTATCCAGCGGGTACTGTTGGTGATACTGTCACGAGATACAAGATAGGCACAGCTTCAGGAACAAGGTGAGCATACACAGGTATCAAATAAGTTTGCTTGGCTTTCAGGAACCAGGTGAACATAAGCAGGTGCAAGGTAAGTATGTTTGGTTTCTGGAACAAGGTGAGCATATGCAGGTAACAGGCTACATAATGGCCACTGTTCCAAAGCAGCTTTAATATTTTGGCAGCTGCAATATTGCCATCAGGGCAACATTCGTAACAAAACCCAAGCTGAATATACGTGTGCTCATGCAAACTATTTGTTACAGTATAAGTTCCAAGGAGGACCTATAGGTAAGTCACATCTTTATTGTGGAATATTAAAGGGATACTAAACCCAATTTTTTTATTTCATGATTCAGATAGAGTATGCAATTTTAAGCAACTTTCTTATTTACTCCTATTATCAATTTTTCTTTGTTCTTTTGCTATCTTTCTATTAATAGCAAGAATGTAAGCTTAAGAGCTGGCCCATTTTTGGTTCAGCACCTGGGTTGCGCTTGCTGATTGGTGGCTAAATGCAAGCACTATCTAGGGTGCTAAACCAAAACTGGCCAGCTCCTTAGCTTAGATTCCTGCTTTTTCAAATAAAGATAGCAAGAGAACAAAGAAAACATGATAGGAGTAAATTAGAAAGTTGCTTAAAATTGCATGCTCTATCTGAATCATGAAAAAAAAATTGGGTTCAGTATCCCTTTAACCCCTTAACAGCCGAGGACGTGCAGGGTACGTCCTCTAAAAAAAGTCACTTAACGATCAAGGTCCTTGGTCTGGAAAGCAGCTGGAAGCGATCCTGCTCGCTTCCAGCTGTTTTCCGGTTATTGCAGTGATGCCTCGATATCGAGGCATCCTGCAATAACCTTTTGTAGCCAGCAGATACAGAGAGAGCCACTCTGTGGCCCTCTCTGCACCGGAAATCCATGGCTTTCTTCGTTGGTGGGTGGGAGCCTGTGTGGGAGGCGGGTGGCGGCCATCGATGGCCCTGGTGATGTGGAGGGGGGCGAGATCGTGGGCGGGGATGACCGGGGGCGCACAGACGTGCGCATGTGCACAGGGAGGCGGGCGCGTACAAGGGGAGGAAGCAGGTGGGAACCACTACATTACAGAAAATTTTACCTGAATAGTGGGGGGAAAGGGGAGGGGAGTTAAAAATCAACAAAACAAAGTATCACCGGGGGTGTTGGGTTGCTCTGTGGAGGGGGGAATCTACACTACAAAAAAAAAACGGGATAAAAATAATAAAACACATTTTTCCTGCAAACTGGGTACTGGCAGACAGCTGCCAGTACCCAAGATCGCCCCCAATAAGGCAGAGGGGGAGGGTTAGAGAGCTGTTTGGGGGGGATCAGGGAGGTTGGGGGCTAAGGGGGGATTATACACAGCAGCATATGTAAATATGCTAAAAATAATTAAAAACCAAACAAAAAGATACCTTTTATATTAGTACTGGCAGACTTTCTGCCAGTACTTAAGATGGCGGGGACAATTGTGGGGTGGGGGAGGGAAGGAAGCTGTTTGGGAGGGATCAGGGGGTGTGATGTGTCAGGGGGAGGCTGATCTCTACACTAAAGCTAAAATTAAGCCTGCAAGCTCTTTACAAACTACCTAATTAACCCCTTAACTGTTAGCCATAATACATGTGTGATGCGCAGCAGCATTTAGCGGCCTTCTAATTACCAAAAAGCAACGCCAAAGTCATATATGTCTGCTATTTCTGAACAAAGGGGATCCCAGAGAAGCATTTACAACCATTTGTGCCCTAATTGCACAAGCTGTTTGTAAATAATTTCAGTGAGAAACCTAAAATTGTGAACAATATAACGTTTTTTTTAATTTGATTGCATTTGGCGGTGAAATGGTGGCATGAAATATACCAAAATGGGCCTAGATCAATACTTGGGGTTCTCTACTACACTACACTAAAGCTAAAATTAACCCTAGAAGCTTCCTACATGCTCTAATTAACCCCTTCACTGCTGGGCATAATACATGTGTGGTGCGCAGTGGCATTTAGCAGCCTTCTAATTACCAAAAAGCAAAGCCAAAGCCATATATGTCTGCTATTTATGAACAAAGGGGATCCCAGAGAAGCATTTACAACCATTTATTCCATAATTGCATAAGTTGTTTGTAAATAATTTCAGTGAGAAACCTAAAGTTTGTGAAAAAATTTGTGAAAAAGTGAACAATTTTTTTTTTATTTGATTGCATTTGGCAGTGAAATGGTGGCATGAAATATACCAAAATGGGCCTAGATCAATACTTTGGGATGTCTTCTAAAAAAAATATATACATGTCAATGGATTTTCAGGGATTCCTGAAAGATATCAGTGTTCCAATGTAACTAGAGCTAATTTTGAGAAGAAAAAAAAAGGTTTGGAAATTGCAAATTGCTACTTGTACTTATTGCACTATAACGTCCAAAAAAGCAAAGAACATGTAAACATTGGGTATTTCTAAACTCAGGAAAAAATTTAGAAACTATTTAGCATGGGTGTTTTTTGGTGGTTGTAGATGTGTAACAGATTTTGGGGGTCAAAGTTAGAAAAAGTGTGTTTTTTTCAATTTTTCCTCATATTTTATAAAAAATGTTATAGTAAATTATAAGATATGATGAAAATAATGGTATCTTTAGAAAGTCCATTTA
This sequence comes from Bombina bombina, assembly GCF_027579735.1. Taxonomy (NCBI): domain Eukaryota; kingdom Metazoa; phylum Chordata; class Amphibia; order Anura; family Bombinatoridae; genus Bombina; species Bombina bombina. The sequence continues at coordinate 1,285,366,495 of NC_069499.1, read as the reverse complement.
ATGGCGAGAAAAACGGTATATAATATGTGTGGGTACAGTAAATGAGGTGGTTGAGTATCAAAAAGCGCCTAACTAGAAGCTATGAGAAGTGGGTTAAATCTTTAGGATGTATTCTTCTATCAAGTGCAGATATAGATGAAAAAAACAATATTGTTTGAAGTTGGAGCAGTCTAACAATTTTAGGTTAACAATTTAACAAGTTTATTATCTACATACAATCAAAATTGGTTAAAAACATGGATCCATGTACATATTATAAATATTGTACAAAATTAAACAATAAATGACAATGAATAACAATTGTTTGATATTGACAATTAGTTAAGAATATGGGTAACAGTAAATAACAATTTTATTATATTAAAACAAGAATTGGTTTAAAATTACTTTATAATGACCTTAAAATAATGTGTTGACAATTAAATTCCTTAAAAGATATTCATTATCTTAAAAAATCCTTAAAAAGTGGTTCAGGTGTATTGCACCAGTTAGATGATCGATTGATTTGTCTCTAATCCCTTAAATAATATGTCCTCCTTAGTGAAAAAATGTCTTAAATGATATGTCCTCCTCAGTGAAAAAAATGTAGAAAAAAATTAAAATTAGTGAAAAATCGGTGTCTAAAAATTGTGTATGTGGCTTAAAGATCAAAAATATGTGGATCAAAAATAAAAATTAAAAATTAAAATATTGAAACTTCAAAATATTCTGTAATCCAAAACTGGTGATAGTGGAGAATCAATTAATAAAAAGGTGTGTATTGATAAAAATATATATAAAAAAGTTCAAATCCTTTATCCAATGGTTATTTAGTGTTTCAAAAGTGGATGTGGTGTTACTGGTGATGATTTCAAATCCTCCTTTCCTTTTTGACAAATGCTTTTTTGTTGCAGTGTTATTTTGGGTAGTCTATCTGTAGTAAGAGACTTTATCTTCATAAAACCTAAAAACAATAAAACGACATAGTGCAATAATGCTACATAAATGAAATAAATAATGAAATAATGCTCACCAAATTCTGTCAACGCGTTTTGGCCAAAAGGCCTAATTGAGAGGCCGAAACGCGTTGACAGAATTTGATGAGCATTATTTCATTATTTATTTCATTTATGTAGCATTATTGCACTATGTCGTTTTATTGTTTTTAGGTTTTATGAAGATAAAGTCTCTTACTACAGATAGACTACCCAAAATAACACTGCAACAAAAAAGCATTTGTCAAAAAGGAAAGGAGGATTTGAAATCATCACCAGTAACACCACATCCACTTTTGAAACACTAAATAACCATTGGATAAAGGATTTTAACTTTTTTATATATACTTTTATCAATACACACCTTTTTATTAATTGATTCTCCACTATCACCAGTTTTGGATTACAGAATATTTTGAAGTTTCAATATTTTAATTTTTAATTTTTATTTTTGATCCACATATTTTTGATCTTTAAGCCACATACACAATTTTTAGACACCGATTTTTCACTAATTTTAATTTTTTTCTACATTTTTTTCACTGAGAAGGACATATCATTTAAGACATTTTTTCACTAAGGAGGACATATTATTTAAGGGATTAGAGACAAATCAATCGATCATCTAACTGGTGCAATACACCTGAACCACTTTTTAAGGATTTTTTAAGATAATGAATATCTTTTAAGGAATTTAATTGTCAACACATTATTTTAAGGTCATTATAAAGTAATTTTAAACCAATTCTTGTTTTAATATCATAAAATTGTTATTTACTGTTACCCATATTCTTAACTAATTGTCAATATCAAACAATTGTTATTCATTGTCATTTATTGTTTAATTTTGTACAATATTTATAATATGTACATGGATCCATGTTTTTAACCAATTTTGATTGTATGTAGATAATAAACTTGTTAAATTGTTAACCTAAAATTGTTAGACTGCTCCAACTTCAAACAATATTGTTTTTTTCATCTATATCTGCACTTGATAGAAGAATACATCCTAAAGATTTAACCCACTTCTCATAGCCTCTAGTTAGGCGCTTTTTGATACTCAACCACTACATATTCAATCTCAGGGGTAGCTAGGCACCCCATTATCATAAAGCAATATTGGGATATTTTGAGCGCTGTAAGATATCATTCAATCAATGGGTACAGTAAATGAGTAAGAGGAAACTTACAGCTAAACACAAACACTGCAAAAATGTATAATAGCCTTGTTCCCAAACGGACAGAAAATGGAAAAGTGCTGTGGTCATTAAGGGGTTAAGCAAAATATTGTAGAGCAAATTTTTTTCAAGTACAACAACTAATTTTAAAAAAGCTTTGTGAAAAAAAAAGTTTCCATGAGAAGTAATATGAAAAGGGAGATCAAACATGCCTGTTATTATGGACATAAATGAGAAAATAAAATTGTCATGGTGTCTGGGCATCTTGGCTTGCTTTGATGCCGGTTTTGTTTGTAGTGTAATTTTTCACACCTGAGTTCTGGTGTCATTCCTGGGTGTTGGTGTCCATTTCCTAGATTGGCGTCTATTTCAGTCAATGTTTCACATGGCCTGCCTTCCGTTTATCTTATTACAACTGGATGCATTACTTTTGCTTGAATACTGTATTGCTGACCTTTTGCCTGAAGATTTGACTAGTCTTCTGAATTATCCTCTGTACAATGCTGACAGAATGTTACTGACTTTAGCCTGACTTAGTTTCTGCCTTCTGGAATACCCAGTTGTATGCGTCCAGATAGTTGCTGACCTTAGCTCGGAGTCATCGGATTCTTGAATTTTCTTTTGGGTTGACACTTGAATTCTACTACCAGTACCTATCAGCCTTACATTCTTTTGTTACTGTTAAACCTGCAACAAAACTAGTACTTCAGTCTTCTACAGGTGAGCTGAGTTTATTTCTGCTTCAGTGTGTTGGGATAGTATGCCTAATTCACTACTCAGCGACTAAGTCCCTTCCTGGTGCAATGCTGTGTGTTGGGATAGTATGCCTAATTCACTATTCAGCGACTAAGTCCCTTCCTGGTGCAATGCTGTGTGTTGGGATAGTATGCCTAATTCTCTATTCAGCGACTAAGTCCCTTCCTGGTGCAATGCTGAATACGGCGACCTGATCCGCACTGTCGGATCAGGTCCGCCAGACTTTGATAACTAGAGGCCTTATTTTTCGCATGGTAACCCAGCACGAGTTATAAATACATCACATTCCTATGTTCTTCACATTCAGAAAAATTATTTTTTATTGTAAATAAATATATATATATATATATATATACTATATATATATATATATATATATATATATATATACTCTTGTATATCCATTTCTATAGATATATAGGAATAGATATCTATTTTACATTAAATATATATTAAATAATAACTAACATTTCTTTCTATATGAAGATCATAAGACTGTAAAATATACGCCACGTGCTTCGGATTTTGCGATTTAGGTCTAACGCAGTGTCTGGTTAGCATACATGAATAATTGTTAACTTCAATGCACGTTACTGAAATATAAAATATTAAAAAAAATAATAATTATTAAAAATGATTAAACATACTGTAAAATTTACAAAATTATCCATAGCATAAATCTCTATTTTTTTTACAGTTTGTAATAATTTTTATTAATATTTTTTAATAATTAGTATTTCAATAACACACATTGAGGTTAGCAATTCCTCATGTGCGCTAGCCCGACACCGCCATAGACCTTAAACGCAAAACGCGAAGCGTGATGCGCATATTTTACATTCCTATGTTCTTCACATAGAAACAAATTCAATTTTTATTATTAAATATATATTTATATATATACACATCTTAAAATGTTAAATTGATATCTATACCTATATATCTATAGGAATAGATATACAGGTATAGGTATATACAGATATTTATAGAAATATGCATTTACAATAATATTACATTATCCTATCCTGTATGTGAAGAACATTGGAATTTTAAATATGTACAGTATATATACAGCAAAACAAATACATATGTATACATACATATGTATATATTCAATACAGCCCTATGAAGCCCAAAACCTTGTCATATACCATATACCTTTGAACCCTTTAAAAAAAAAAAAAAAAAAAAATATATATATATATATATATATATATATATATATGAGCAGCTGGAGAGCACTCTCACTTCCAAAGTCAATCTGCCAGGGTGCATGCAGGGGTTGAATACTATAATGAATGAAAGGCCGCACTCTCTGGTCCTTTACATATACAGTTTTATTTGTGACGTTTCGGGGACCGAATCCCCTTCCTCAGACAGCGAACACATGAAGAATGCATTCATTTATACAAGCAAACACCAATGAAACATAAGACCCACCCCCAAACAGTGAAAAAAAACGCCAAAAGGTTGTCATAGCAACCATATAAACAATATACACCCACACCACTCACCCAATAGACAGGCAAGAGAACATAAAAAGTATCATAACAATTCTCCTAAATACCATTGCAAACGCATATTGCATATTTAAGCTATGAGAAACCACTCAATTACAGTAAATCAGATTTACACAAGACCTACATGAGATACTAGATGTTAAGCATGAGATAAACTGCGCAACCCACAAGACCATCTATACAATGACATATGTATGTGCTTATTTCAACGGCAGGCGAATGTGCATATGTACATACTGATATGGCTAGACATAAGTATAAACTAATGGGTGCATACCTCTTTTGATGCATATTTTCACAACCACCATGCACACAGCGTGTATATCAGGGCAGCACTATCGGTCTGTCTCCCAGAAGCGACGCGTAATACGTCATGACGCAGACCCAATGAAAACACAACAACTGCTGTCATCTTAGAGACACGCCCATACTGCTTGCGAGTGAAAGAAACACCGGGCATCTATGATCAATATCACAAGTAAATGACAGCCCCTATCAGGCACAACAATAATAAAAGCCATATCACTATATTAGGATATAATAGCTTAAAGTGGCGATGTATCAATATATGCTGGTCAAAGGGAACCGTTACCATGGTAATGAAATAAACACTGGATATAGCCATATCCGTAACGGAAGCAAGAAGCAATGGCAACTTTGAAAAAATACATAAATCATTGGCAATATGAGCATACTATAATATATAATGTAAAAAATACTCCAATATATTATATTATATTATAATAGGGCACCCTATGCCTAAATCAGGATAGTACTGGCTCTGAAACCACAATGTATACATAAACTCCAAGTCATTCAAAACGTTGACATAGTGGCTGTCAATCCTCTGCTTCATGAGAAAATTCATAGAAAGCATACATATAAAAATTCATACAAAGCATACATGGAAAAAATTCATAGAAAGCATACATGGAAAAAAAATATATAGAAAGCATACATGGAAAAAATTCATAGAAAGCATACATGGAAAAAAATGGAAAAAATGCATGGGCAAAATACATAGAGAGCATTCATAGAAAGAATATGGAAAAAAATTAATAGAAAAAATTCATGAAAAAATTCATGGACCAAATAATAAATACAAATGAAAAATCAAGCAATGCAAATAAATCTAGACAAATAAAAAAATTCCTAGACAAATAAAAAATAAAAATTTATAAAAATTATATGTATCTACTAAGCTTCAATGACTCATGGACTCTCATATAGAGGGGATCACTGGACTGCTCATTAAAGAATCAATGCTGATTTGACAGAAGGTGGGTCATCTTTAGAGAAAGCAATGCCAATCTAGCATAGAATTAAGTCCATGTGGTTGTATAGTATTAAGCCGATATGTCCATTTGGCTTCAATTTGAAGGAGGGTTCTGTTCCTGTCACCACCCCTTTTCAGAGGGGGGATGTGATCAATAAGAACAAACCGTAGATCAGTGGGGTTATGTCCAGCCTCCAGAAAATGCCTAGCGACCGGTTGGTCACTCCTTTGATCCTTAATGGCTGCTCTAATGGCCGAGCGATGATTCGCCATCCGGGTCCGGGCGTCATCTGATGTCTTACCCACATAGAATTTTGCACAACTGCAACTCAATAGGTAGATAACAAACTCAGTAGTGCATGTTAGTCGATGTCTTATCGTAAACTTCTTCTTTTTGTGGGGATGACTGAATGTGGCACCTGGAAGCATAGAATTACACGTGGTGCATCCAATACACCGATAACATCCCAATTTTTTTGGTTGTAGCCAAGTACGTGGTTGATAACAATGGCTCGGGTCTGTCTTCATGAGAAGATCCCTCAGGCTCGTATTCCTTTTATAGCCAACCCTTGGAGGTGCCCAATTTGAAAGTGGTAAGTTGGGATCACTTTGCATAATGTGCCAATGACGTCGAAGGCTTGTCCCAATAGTCCTTAGATCAGGTGTATATTTAGTGACGAATGTCATCCGTGGATTGTTGTCATCATCATCTTTATTTGAATTCCCCAAGTTTGCTGCTGTGCACTTTTCTTTTGCTTGTTTGATGCACTTTGAGTTATATCCTCTATCAAGGAATTTAGTCATCATTGTTTCCAATTGTAGAGCTTGATTAGAGTTGTCACTATTATTCCTAATGACTCTTGTCATCTGGGCTTGAGGAATTGCTTGTAGTAGTGCTGTAGGGTGGCAACTAGTGGGGTGGAGCAATGCATTTCTATCGGTCGGTTTCCTGAATAGCGTACTACCAAGCTTATTACCTGGATAAAGAATAAAGATTTTTATTTTTACTATCTGCATCACAGCTCCTGTGTCTACTTTAAAGAGCTCAAGGGAAATACTTTCTTTTTTCAAGTTTTACCGTGGAGTACTGGGACTCCATTCAGCTCCTAATTTCCCTGTTTCTTCGTTGGGACTAACAGCTTACACCTTTGCCCAAAGGCTGGAGGGAGGAGCATCTGGGCTGTGCAGCGTGAGTGATAGAGAGACAGCAATTTTACGCTGCTGGAAACACGCTGCAACAACCGCTTGTCTGCAAGTAAGAGGAAACTGCTTTGAGTGTGGGAGACCCGAGAGGAGGAGCCGTGAACGGCGATACAAACACCAGAGTGTAAGGAAAGGAGATCGCTCTGTGTGTGGGGAACCCAGGAGGAGGAGCCGCGAATGGCGGTACAAACACAGAGAAGCAGACGATTCGGATCGGTAGCTGCTGGATCCTTACGGTAAAGAGCATCGATGGTTATTTAACAAGTACCAGTTTAGCTTGTGACAGTTTTTGTGTGCACATTGGAACGCTATGTTTGGGCTAGATATAGCGGTTGTGAGCTCATGAATCTGTGTGCTTTGGCCTTTCTTAAACGTTCCATATTTATATATGTTGCCCTAAACTAACAGCTATAAGTGGACATTTTTGAGTTGATTGTATACATCTGATGCTAACTACTTTACTGCAGCATTAACAGATACAAGTATCATTGACTCTATCACCAGCTGCTCGTTGCATGAGTAACGGCCCAGGTTTTAGCTCCTATTACCCACTGCATTTGTCCAAGAACTTTTGGTACACAATTACAGTTTCGCCATTTTATATGTGTATTTTCCATGATGTGGATACATTTTAGTATTGGACTGTTGGATAAGGATTTATAGCTGACTCCTTGTAGTCCCTAGACACAGTGCTGTTAGATTGTATAATTATCCATGACAAATATGGCTAGTAGTGTCTCCTTTTATTCACTTAAAGACACAGATGATGAAATTTTGGATTCTTTGGAATTGGCAGATGTCTTTGAACAAGATGTACCTAATACACAACTTGGGGATTTTTTCATGGACATGGAATATTTAAAGATTAAAGAACAAAAACTCAAATGGGACAAATGGATTTTATCCAAGTATCTCAGTCTGAAAATGATTCCAAGAGGCTTGAAAATTAACAAATTTCCCACCTATGATATGAAAGACACCACCTTTATTGATAAATGGAATCAAGCCCTTACAGACTGTTCACTTAAATTGATCACACTTCTCATAGAGTATAAGGATATGTTGTTGAATGAAGTAAAGAATAAGATAATAGAGTTACAGGTTGAAATGAATAAGTATAAACATCATGAAATCTATCCCCAGTATGATGATATATTGAAGGAAACCATGACTGAGTCTAGAAAGCTGATTATTCAGACAAAACACTCTAAGTTTATAAGAGACCAGAAGGACTACAATAAAGGGGTAGTCTATATTTGGCAAAAACGAGAAAGGGGTAGAGCCTGGTCTAGCCAACAAAATGTGAGCCAGAATGATTCTAGTAATAAAGGAAAAAATAAGAAACAGGGAAACTGGAGACAAAGATCACGAGTAGGAGAGCCCCCTAAAAAAGTGATATTTTCAGATTCAGAGCCTGATTTGACAGACGAGGAAAGATTTGCCTCAAGCTTTGAGGCAGATGGTTATTCAATCTCTGAACCTGAGGATAACAGTTTACCTCAATACCAACCAAGAGATGAGGAGGGAGCCATTGGGGTACATCCAATAAAGGGTATCCTGAAAGATCACCAAAGTAAGGGGGCAGTACCCAAAAGGGGTGGTCGTAGGGGACGAGGTAGATCCCACTATCACGTGGATACTAGGAGCAACCGGCAGGAGCAGAACATAAGTACTCCTGAAACTCAGGTTTTTCACTGGGCCCCCAGACAACCACAAGGGGGGGGGGGACTACAGACCTACCCCCATCAGAGCCGAGCAATCATAGTTACCCAGTGAGAGGCAACAGGAGTACTCTGAGACAGAAGTACCAGTAATTGAGATCTCTGTAATTAATCTATCCTCATATACACTAACACCAGTGGAGAATAAAGTGTTGAATTATGGCCTTGGGTTTGTTCCCTCACGGGACTTTGATTTGTTCCAGACCATCTTAGACGTGAACAGACTCATGTGGGATCTTACTCTCAGGAAATATTTTCCAAACACTGACATAAGAGGGACAGAATTACAACAGCAGGGAATTTTGACCAACCATGACAGCATGACGTTTCGAGATATTTGTGCTCTGACTGATTTGGAGGATTTCTCCTATAACAATGAGGCTGTCAGTAACTACGAGATCGATACGGTGAAGATGAAATCAAGATCTAATTTCTACCCTATTCAGGTTAGAGGGAAGAGCTTAGAAGTTTTCCACAAAAGGGTGGTAGAAGATTTGACTGCATTGTCTAAGCAGGAACATAGGGGTCCCTCTAACCTGACTAGGAGAGTCTGACAAAGGGGGTAGTGTGGTGGTGATGGATAGGAGTTTGTATGTGGGCGAGGCCCATAGGCAACTCAGAGATCCAGATGCTTACACACCCCTCAATAGAGATCCAACTTTGCAATACCAAACACTACTCAGGGACCTTCTGGATGATGGTTTGGAGATGGGTATTTTTGACAGAAAAACATATGATTGCCTCATGGTTGAAAATCCTGTAATGCCCATCTTCCACCATCTCCCGAAGGTCCACAAGAGTCTCACAGACGTTAGGGGTCACCCGATAGTGGCGGGTATTGGCTCCTTGATGGAACCACTATCCAGGTGGGTTGATCAATTTTTGCAAAAGACTACCAAGACTACCAAGTTACTTGAGGGATACCACACACATTCTATCTAAATTAGAGGAAGTGATGTGGCTGGAGGAATACAGTTGGATGACTATAGATGTAGTCTCCCTGTATTCCTCAATACCCCATGAATTTGGGCTGGAGGCTGTTAAATTCCACCGAAGGAGATATACTGGTCTTTCAGATGAACATCAGGAGTACATACTCAGGGTCTGTCAGGGTTTTGTTAGGACTTAGTACTGTTCCTTTAAGTCTTGATTACTCTACCCCTATTTAAGGCTCCTCCTCACTCTAATCTATGCTTGGTAATTTGTTGCGCTTGTTCACCTCAAGAGCCTGTCAAGATACCTAGCCTATCCCTGCTGCTCTGCTCGGATCCTTGTTTCCCTTACTCACTAGGTTGTGAGTTCTCCTGTCAAAAGACCCTGTTCGTTCATCTACGTATTTGGGGAAATACCTTCTCTACCCTCCTTGAAAGATTGAAGCTGTTTGTTTTGCCGGTTCCTCTGCTGATCCGTTCAGCGTGTGACGTCAGACCCGGCATCCGGCCCTGCAGATTCAGCGTGTGCTCCTCTCTCATCGCAAGCTGTGTTTCCCTGTCGCAGCACCATAAATAACTCTGCTAAACTTACCTGGTATTTCTCCGGATCCTGGTCTGTATCTGTTACTTATTTACTATCAGTATTATACTTGCCTGTGTACTTGTACTACGGACTGCCATATACACATACTAAATACTACCTACAGGTGATATTCAGACTTCCTCCCAAGAGACATGCTTATAGCGCTTAAGGCAAATATTCTCAGTATTGATTTCTGTGTCACTCTCCAGCTCAATTCATCTACTGCCAAACTGTTTAGTTGTATATCACCTAATTGAGATATAAACCTCTCCTCATTGGTTGATCTGTATCATATTAAGCACTATATTCATACGCTACCTAAGTTTACCTAGTATTCATATATATCACAAACCAGAGCATTCTGACATTCATCCTGCAACATATATATCTATATCATGGGTGATTGCGGGTGTGTATGTATATTGTATATATTTTATTCTGTATGAGATGTGTGTATGTAATTCCTTAAGCCAAAGGATTTAATACACTTCAACTGCAAACTACCTTTGCCTATTCTGTGTACACTGCTTACATAACTTCTAAGTTGCGTGAAGGTTCCGTATCTCTCTGTATCCCTACAGAAGAGACCCTCAGTACAATGAGCATAACAGAATTCTAATAAGTTAAGTCTTACAGAATTCGAGGTATGGTGTGAGGCTGAGTGGTCCTACTAGAATAAGGATACTAGTTCACCCATTCAAAGTTTATATCATTGCAGTGTTTCACATCCTGACATACTTCCTCTCATATCTTGACATATTACCAAGCCATAAAAGATAGTGTACTGGTATTCAGCAATATGGATATAAGTGTGTTAGCAAACAGGGTTGGATCCCTAGCCCAGAGCATGGATAACATGATCCAGGGGTTGAGAGAGATACAACTGGAGAATCAAAATATCAGAAAGTTTATAAATGAACATCTTGCTAGCAAACCACCTGTTGCTGAAAGTACATCAGAGCCTGTGGTCAGCGCACCTGACAAATTCTATGGGGATAGGTCTATGTACAGAGACTTCAGAAATTCATGCACTTTATTGTTTACTTTAAGGCCTAAATCCTACCCCACAGACAGAATTAGAGTCCTAACTGTCATCTCTTTTTTGAGAGGTGAGGCTAGATCTTGGGCTAATGCCTTTTATGAGAATGATGATTCTATCTTAAATTCTCTGGATACTTTCTTTAGTGCTATGTCCCTTCTGTATGAAGACCACAATAAACAGAGTACAGCAGAAACAAAGTTAAGATCCCTACGCCAAGGGAAAAGAATTGTTGAAGAATATATAACGGATTTTAAAAGATGGGCACCCGATACCTTGTGGAATAATCCAGCACTGAGGAACCAGTTCCGTCATGGCCTCTGTGATGCATTAAAAGATGAGTTAGCAAGAGGTATCATTCCTGATGATTTGGAAACCCTAATGACTCTCTGCATAGGAATTGATAGAAGACTTAGAGAAAGAAAGTCTGAAAAATCTACTGTCGACTCTAGTACTAAGAAGCATTCTACATACCATTTCTACCCTTCCACTTTGCCATCTAGGTCCACAGATGAACCCATGGATGTAGCTGTTATTCGAGGTCCATTAAAACCAGAAGAGAAAGCCAGATGTAAATTACTCAATTTGTGTCTCTACTGCGCAGAAAAAGACCACACTGTCAGGGACTGTCCTGCACTCCTTCGACAGAAAAAGGGTAAGACACCACTGAGTGAACATGCTCTCAATATGGTTAATAAAGTAACATCACACTTATCACTGCCTCTCTCCTTACAGTGGCATCACTTGAAGATAAACGTTCAGGCCGTAGTTGACTCTGGAGCTTCTGGGAATTTCGTGGATACTACTTTTGTCATAAATAATAATATCCCACTAATAAAAAAGAGTGTTGCACTGGCTATCCGTTTGGTTGATGGCTCTTTCTTTAGTTCCGGTCCTATTACACACCACACTATCCCTATTACTGTTATATCAGGTTCAGGTCATACAGAGTTGATTTCTTTTGATGTGCTCCCCACTTCTGTATACCCCATGATACTTGGTTTAAAATGGTTAATTAAACATAACCCTTCTATATCTTGGAAGGATGCTTCTGTTACCTTTACATCACAGTTTTGCAAGCAGTTTTGTTTTGCTTCACATACCCTCTGTCACATAACTGAACAGACTCTACCTAAATGTTATGATGAGTATGCGGATGTATTTGACAAGGTTGAGGCACAGTCATTGCCGCCCCATAGACCTTATGACTGCCCTATAGATCTTATACCTGGTAGTACCATTCCATTTGGGCACATATACCCTTTGTCACAACCTGAGTTGGCTCATTTAAAAGAGTATTTGGATAAGAACCTGAAAAAAGGGTTTATTAGGCCCTCTACTTCTTCAGCAGGGGCAGCCATGTTTTTTGTAAAAAACAAAGATGGTAGTCTTCGCCCCATTATTGACTATAGACAGTTAAATAAATGTACAAAGAAGAACAGATACCCCCTGCCTCTCATTCCTGAACTAATTGAACGTTTACAGGGTGCCACCATCTATACCAAACTTGATCTCAGAGGTGCTTACAATTTGATCAGGATGAGGGCAGGGGATGAATGGTTAACAGCTTTCCGTACACGGTACGGACTTTACGAATACACGGTTATGCCGTTTGGGTTATGCAATGCCCCAGCGACATTTCAGTGTTTTATAAACGATGTTTTTCACGACCTATTAGATGTTTGCATTGTAATATATTTAGATGACATTCTTGTTTATTCTGACACTTTTGAGAACCATTTGTCACATGTAAAACAAGTTTTAGATCGTTTAAGGGCTCATCGTTTATATGCAAAGTTAGAAAAATGTATTTTCAACACTAACACTATTTCCTTCTTGGGTTATTGCATTTCCCCTAATGGCATCTCTATGGAGTCTAGTAAAGTTGAAGCCATCACCAACTGGCCTACTCCAACTAGTAAGAAGAAGATCCAAAGATTCCTTGGGTTTGCGAATTTCTATAGGAGATTTATTAAGAACTTCTCCCATATTGTCAAACCTTTAACTACTTTAACACGGAAAGATGTTAAATTTCTATGGAATCAGAAAGCTGAGGATTCCTTTACCACTCTCAAAAGCAAGTTCATTTCAGCCCCTATTCTACAATTCCCAGACCCCAGATGTCATTACACGCTTGAGGTTGACGCTTCTGAGTATGCTATAGGGGCTGTTCTCTCTCAAAGACCCTCTCAAAGCGAACCCATGCATCCGGTGTCATACTACTCCCGAGTCATGAGTTCCGCTGAAATCAATTATGGCATCGGAGATAAAGAGCTTCTTGCCATTAAATCAGCTCTGGAATTCTGGAGGCACCTTCTCGAAGGTACAACCCATCCCATCACCATATTTACAGACCATCGTAACTTAGAGTATCTGAAGTCCAATAAAACTCTGACTTCACGACAGGTACGATGGAGTCTGTTTCTTTCGCGTTTTGATTACGTGATTACCTACCGACCAGGGTCAAAAAATCTTAAGGCCGATTCATTATCTAGAAAAGATCCTAGACCACCTAACTTGGAAGTTCCACAGTCTATTATACCTCAAGACAGATTCATATGTCTAACAAAGAATTTCAAATCTACTTTAAAAGAACAACAAAGTCTGGATCCTACTCTAAATCAACTTGATGTAAGTAAACATTCTGATGATCTGTTTTATCATGGCAACCGATTATATATTCCACCAGCTCTCAGGGATGAAGTGATTGCCACTGCTCACGACTCACCCCTGGCAGGTCATCCTGGAGTCCACAGAACTGTGCATCTGCTTATGAGGACTTATTGGTGGCCTAAGATGACTGACACTGTTACTCAGTTTGTTCAAACCTGCCTAGTCTGTACTACTAGAAAACATCACCATATCCGTCCGTATGGATACCTTCTATCATTACCTATACCTGAGAGACCATGGGTCGACATTGCAATGGATTTTATTGTTGATCTACCACCATCCCAAAATTACAATACCATTTTAATGGTGGTAGATCTATTCTCTAAAATGGCTCACTTTCTACCTCATAGAGGTCTTCCAACAGCTTCAGAAACTGCAACATTATTCCTAAACAATATAGTAAAACTACATGGTCTACCTGATACAATCACCACGGATAGAGGTACACAGTTTACCTCTAGATTCTGGAATCAGCTATGTCGTTCTCTTAACATCACTAAAAGACTAAGCACTGCATACCATCCACAGACAAATGGGCAGACAGAGAGGACTAATCAATCATTAGAACAATATCTCCGCTGTTACTGCACATTAGAACAGGACAATTGGCATGCTTTGTTGGCAACAGCCGAGTTCGCCCATAATAATTCACTTAATTCGTCTACCAAAACAACACCATTCTTTGTGAATTATGGTTTCCATCCAACATATAACCCTGTTTCCTTGAGTGACTCCCCTATGCCTGTTGTCACTGATTTCGTGAATACCATTGCTAAAGGATTTGCCTCTTTGAAATTGGTTTTACAGGAGGCTCAAGCTTCGCAGAAATACCATTATGATCTATGTCATTCAAGACCCCCTGACTACAAAGTTGGTGATAAGGTTTGGTTAAGCACAAAGAACCTCAGGTTACGAATTCCAACCAAGAAATTGGCTGCACTTTATTTGGGGCCCTATGAAATTACAAAAGTAATCAATGCTAATGCAGTGACTTTACTCTTGCCCACTTCTTTAAGGGTCTACCCAACGTTCCATGTCTCCCTTTTGAAACCCTATGGCATGGTCAGGCGTGAACAGCAGTTTTCATCGCCACCTCCGCAGGGGGGGGATGATATGGAGTATGAAATTGAATCCATCCTGGACTCCCGAATCCTTTGCAACCAACTTCAGTACCTGGTTAGTTGGAAGGGGTTTGGTCCTGAAGAGGACTCCTGGGAGACTTGTGACAATGTGTCTGCTCCACGTCTTCTGTCCTTGTTTCATCGAAGGAACCCCGACCGTCCTGGTCCTTGATCCTCTGAGCGGCTCCTTGAGGGGGGTGTCCTGTCAGGGTTTTGTTAGGACTTAGTACTGTTCCTTTAAGTCTTGATTACTCTACCCCTATTTAAGGCTCCTCCTCACTCTAATCTATGCTTGGTAATTTGTTGCGCTTGTTCAGCTCAAGAGCCTGTGAAGATACCTAGCCTATCCCTGCTGCTCTGCTCGGATCCTTGTTTCCCTTACTCACTAGGTTGTGAGTTCTCCTGCCAAAAGACCCTGTTCGTTCATCTACGTATTTGGGGAAATACCTTCTCTACCCTCCTTGAAAGATTGAAGCTGTTTGTTTTGCCGGTTCCTCTGCTGATCCGTTCAGCGTGTGACGTCAGACCCGGCATCCGGACCTGCAGATTCAGCGTGTGCTCCTCTCTCATCGCAAGCTGTGTTTCCCTGTCGCAGCACCATAACTAACTCTGCTAAACTTACCTGGTATTTCTCCGGATCCTGGTCTGTATCTGTTACTTATTTACTATCAGTATTATACTTGCCTGTGTACTTGTACTACAGACTGCCATATACACATACTAAATACTACCTACAAGTGATATTCAGACTTCCTCCCAAGAGACATGCTTATAGCGCTTAAGGCAAATATTCTCAGTATTGATTTCTGTGTCACTCTCCAGCTCAATTCATCTACTGCCAAACTGTTTAGTTGTATATCACCTAATTGAGATATAAACCTCTCCTCATTGGTTGATCTGTATCATATTAAGCACTATATTCATACACTACCTAAGTTTACCTAGTATTCATATATATCACAAACCAGAGCATTCTGACATTCATCCTGCAACATATATATCTATATCATGGGTGATTGCGGGTGTGTATGTATATTGTATATATTTTATTCTGTATGAGATGTGTGTATGTAATTCCTTAAGACAAAGGATTTAATACACTTCAACTGCAAACTACCTTTGCCTATTCTGTGTACACTGCTTACATAACTTCTAAGTTGCGTGAAGGTTCCGTATCTCTCTGTATCCCTACAGAAGAGACCCTCAGTACAATGAGCATAACAGAATTCTAATAAGTTAAGTCTTACAGAATTCGAGGTATGGTGTGAGGCTGAGTGGTCCTACTAGAATAAGGATACTAGTTCACCCATTCAAAGTTTATATCATTGCAGTGTTTCACATCCTGACATACTTCCTCTCATATCTTGACAGGGTCATTGAGTTCCTTTTGAAGCACAATTTCTTCAGGTTTGCTGATGATTTCTATCTCCAGAGGCGTGGAACCGCTATGGGGGCGAAATTTGCCCCATCCTACGCCAACATTTTCAAGGGGTGGTGGGAGCGGTTCCACGTCTTTGGGGATGGGAACATCTACTCCTTATATGTCATCAAGTACATGAGATTCATAGATGACATCCTCATCATCTGGTCCGGAGGCCCACTAATGGCAAAAGAGTTTGTGGAATATTTGAATTCCAACTCTGTTCATCTTAAATTCACATAGGAATGGCACCAGACCAGTATTAACTATTTGGATGTCACATTGACTTCAGACTATCAGAGTTAAAGTGTTGTCTCCTCTCTCTTCCGGAAACCAATATCTTACATGCCCATAGTAATCACCCAGGGCATGTTTTTAAAGGGATTGCGAAAGGGCAGTTTTTGCGTGTTAAACGCAACTGTACCCGAAATGAAGATTTTAGGAGAGAGAGTGAGAAACTCAGGAATAGACTAAGGGCCAGAGACTACCCCAAGCAAGTTGTTGATAGAGCTTTTAGGGAAGTGCAAGTGATGGACAGGAATCACCTGCTTACTCCCCGAAAAAGGGAAGGCCAAAGTAAACATCAAGGTGCCGATCAGAAGCCTCTGTTTGTGACAGCGTACTCTAACCAGTACTATCAGGTCTGTAATACCATTCGTAAGAACCTGCCCATTCTAAGGGGGGATAGACAATTAAGGACCTTTATAAGTGAGGGGTGCAAATTTGTCTACAAACGTAACATGACGTTGGGTAATATTCTTTCCCCAAGTCTGTTAAGGAGTAAGAAGACTTAGAGTTCATGGTTACATTTTAAAGGTACTTACAGGTGCGGTAAACGTACCTGTAGATCCTGTGAGTATATCCATGTCTCTAACAGTTTTGTCTCTGCAACCACTGGAGAAATATTTGAGACGAGGGGCTGTGACAAGTGTAAAAGTAAATATGTAGTTTACTTAGTCGAATGTGTTTCTTGCACATATTAACCCCTTACTTACAAATTGTTAGGTACACTTTATATGGAACCTAAATTAGCTCTGCATATACTCTATTAGGCATTCAGGATAATAGAATCACAGGAACTTTTTATGCCTTTTTAACTTACAATCATTTATTCACCTGTAGCAAACAGAGAAGTCACAATGCAATTTCATATCATACCTACGTATATGATTGTGTGATGCTATAATGGCTCATATACTGTGCATGTTACATGTATTTGATTAAACCCGCTTTCACTGACTGGACATTACTCGTGCCATACCAGCTAAACTATTCTCACTCAGATTCCATTCCCCGGGCTCATTCCGGCTAAGGGAAGCAGGGGAAACTCACCAAAACACTGCTGCTGTCAGATTTGGTTTCCCCACAAATATGGTTTCCCCATGCTTGTTTCCCCTGAAATATGGTTTTACAAGGGTTAAACAGAATTAGATCCGCTTTCCATGGGTGTCCTACACCCCTGCCACCCCTAATACAGTATCCTCACTAATTTAGTTCTCCATGGACTTATTCCTTCCTGGGGAAACAGGTATCTCACAGTAACAGTGCTGCTGTCAGATTTGGTTTCCCCAGCTTGTCAAGGGTAAAACTGATTCCTACCCGCTTTCACTGACTGGCCATCCCTTGTGCCATCCCAGCTAAACTGTTCTCCCCGGAGTCATTCTGTCCAAGGGAAGCAGGGGAAACTCACCAAAACACTGCTGTTGTCAGATTTGTTTTCCCCACAAATATGGTTTCCCCAGGCTGTTTTCCCCTGAAATTTGGTTTCACAAGGGTTAAACAAACTCAGATCTGCTTTCCCTGGGTGCCCTTCACCCCTCTCATTCCTAATAGAGTATCCTCACTGTTTTTGCTCTCCCTGGACTCTCTCTGTCCTGGGGAAACAGGTATCTCATAGTAACACTGCTGCTGTCAGATTTGGTTTCCCCTGCTTGTCAAGGGTTAAACTGATTCCTACCCACTTTCACTGACTGGCCATCCCTTGTGCCATCCCAGCTAAACTGTTCTACCCAGAGTCATTCTGTCCAAGGGAAGCAGGGGAAACTCACCAAAACACTGCGGCTGTCAGATTTGGTTTCCCCTGCTTGTCAAGGGTTAAACTGATTCCTACCCGCTTTCACTGACTGGCCATCACTTGTGCCATCCCAGCTAAACTATTCTCTCTCACATTATATTCCCTGGACTCATTTTAGCCAAGGGAATCAGGGGAAACTCCCCTAGACTGAGGTATATGACACACAAAAACACTGCTGCTGTCAGATTTGGTTTCCTAAGAAATATGTTTAATAGTGGTCAAGATCCACAGCCATTTCAGGCACTCAGGAAAAGCGGGTTAGAATCGGTTTAATCCTTGACAAGCTGGGGAAATCATATTTCTGCGGAAACCAAATCTAACAGCAGCAGTGTTTCTGTGAGTTTCCCCTGCATCCCTTGGCGAGAATGAGTCCTGGGAGTGGAAAAAGGGTGAGCATTTCCCTGAGCGAGTAATGACCGCTCAGGGAAATGGGTCTATATCGGTTTAACCCTTGACAAGCTGGGGAAACCAAATCTGACAGCAGAGTGCTTCTGTAAGTTTCCCATGATTACCTTGGCCAAAATAAGTCCAGGAAGTGGAAAAAGAGTGAGCATAGTTTAGTTGGGATGGTGCAAGTGATAGCCATCCCTTTAACCTTTGAAAAGTCGGGGAAACCAAAACTGACAGCAACAGTGTTACAGTGAGATACCTGTTTCCCCAGGACGTAGAGTGTCCAGGGAGAGCAAAAACAGTGAGGATAATATATTAGGGATGGCAGGGGTGTAGGTCACCCGGGGAAAGCAGCCTGGGGAAACCATATTTATGGGGAAACCAAATCTGAAAGCAGCAGTGCTTTAGTGAGTTTCCCCTGCCTCCCTTGACTAGAATGAGTCCAGGGAATGGAATCTGAGCAAGAACACTTTAGCTGGGATGGCATGAGTGATGGCCAGTCAATGAAAGCAGGTAGGAATAACTTTAACCCTTGAAAAGTGGGGGAAACCAAATCTGACAGCAGCAGTATTATTATAAGATATTATTATAAGATATCACTTTCCCCTGGCCAGAGAGTAAAAACAGTGAGGATACTCTAATAAGGCTGTCGGGTGTAGGGCACTCAGAAAAAGTGTATAAGAATCGGTTTAACCCTTGCAAAACCATATTTCAGGGGAAACGATATATGACAGCAGCAGTGTTTTGGTGAGTTTTCCCTGCTTCCCTTGGACAGAATGAGTCTGGGGAATGGAATTTGAGTGAGAATAGATTATCTGGGATGTCAGGAGTGATGTCCAGTCAGTGAAAGCGGGTAGGAATCAGTTTAACCCTTGACAAGCTAGGGAAACCAAATCTGACAGCAGCACTGGTACTGTGAGATACTTGTTTCCTCATGACGGAGTGAGTCCAGGGAGAGTGAAATCAGTGAGGATACTCTATAGGGATGGCAGGGGTGTAGGACACCCGGGGAAAGCAGCGCAGCTCTGAGTCTGTTTAACCTTTGTAAAACCATATTTCAGGGAAACCAGCCTGGGGAAACCAAATCTGACAGCAGCAGTGTTTTGGTGATTTCCCCTGCTTCCCTTAGCCGGAATGAGCCCGGGAAATGGAATCTGAGTTAGAATAGTTTAGCTGGGATGGCACAAGGGATGGCCAGTCAGTGAAAGTGAGTAGAAATCAGTTTAACCCTTGACAAGCTGGGGAAACCAAATCTGACAGCAGCACTGTTAATGTGAGATAGAGTCCAGGGAGAGCGAAAACAGTGAGGATACTCTATTAGTAATGGCAGGAGTGTAGGGCACCCAGGGAAAGTGGATCTGAGTCATCTGTTTAATAGTTGTGAACCCATATTCCAGGGGAAACCATATTTAAAGGGGAAACCAAATCTGAGATCAGCAGTATTTTGGTGAATTTCCCCCGCATCCCTAAGCCAGAATGAGTCCGGGGAATGGAATCTGAGTGAGAATAGTTTAGCTGGCACGAGTGATGGGCAGTGAGTGAAAGCGGGTAGGAATCAGTTTAACTCTTGACAAGCTGGGAAAGCCAAATCTGACAGCAGCACTGTTACTGTGAGATACCTGTTTCCCCAGGACGGAATAAGTCCAGGGAGAACTAAATCAGTGAGGATACTCTATTAGGGATGGCAGGGGGTAGGACACCCGTGGAAAGCGGATATGATTCTGTTTAACCCTTGTAAAACCATATTTCAGGGGAAACCAGCCTGGGGAAACCATATTTGTGGGGAAACCAAATCTGACAGCAGCAGTGTTTTGGTGAGCTTCCCCTGCTTCCCTTGGACAGAATGACTTCGGGGAGAACAGTATAGCGGGGATAGCACGAGTGATGGGCAGTCAGTGAAAGCTGGTAGGAATCAGTTTTACCCTTGACAAGCTGGGGAAACCAAATCTGACAGCAGCACTGTTACTGTGAGATACTTGTTTCCCCAGGACAGAGTGAGTCCAGGGAGAGCGTAATCAGTGAAGATACTCTATTAGGGATGGCAGGGGTTTAGGACACCCAGGGAAAGCGGCGCAGCTCTGAGTCTGTTTAACCCTTGTAAAACCATATTTCAGGGAAACCAGCCTGGGGAAACCATATTTGTGGGGAAACCAAATCTGACAGACGCAGTGTTTTGGTGATTTTCCCCTGCTTCCCTTAGCTGGAATGAGCCAGGGGAATGGAATCTGAGTGAGAATAGTTTAGCTGGGATGGCACGAGTGATGTCCAGTCAGTGAAAGCAGGTAGGAATCAGTTTAACCCTTGACAAGCTGGGGAAACAAAATCTGACAGCAGCAGTGTTTGTGTGTTTCCCCTGCTTTCCTTGGCCAAAATGAGTCCAGGGAGTGAAAAAAGGGTGAGCATAGTTTAGTTGGGATGGCATGAATAATGGCCCCTCAGGGAAAGGGGGTTGTAATATGGTTTAACCGTTGAAAAGCTGGGGAAAGTAAATCTGACAGCAGCAGTGTTATTGTGAGATACCTCTGTTTCCTATGGATTGCAAAGAGTCCAGAGAGAGTGAAAAAAAGTATTTATCACTCAGAGGGCCTCCATTTATGCTTTATGTTAAATTGCTATATGGCTGACTTGGAGTGATGGGTGTTCACTGTGGATTCTCTGCATACCACAGTCCAAGTCCTTCACTTACATACATGTAAAAAAAATATATGTGAGACATTATAGCATCACACATTCATGTATGTGTGATGCTAAATGGCTAATTGGCTACCTTGGACATATACGATTTTCATTGTGGCTTCTCTGTATGCCACAAAGCAAGGCTTTTAATCAAATACATGTAACATGTACAGTATATGAGCCATTATAGCATAACATTATCATATACGTAGGAACGTGTAATGCTAAATGGCTAATTGGCTGCCTTGGAGTGATATGAAATTGCATTGTGGCTTCTCTGCATGCTACAGGGGAATAAATGATTGTAAGTTAAAAAGGCATAAAAAGTAATTGCTTTAATGGTTAAAATTATTCCCATGATTCCAAATAATTTTTAATAAAGATTTTATTTTAACCCTGTAACATTAGCTATATACATATATATATATATATATATATATAATACCGTCCAAACCACACAGGATATACCCTCCAAAGGTCGTCTGCCTGGGTGCTATGATGTTTTAAATATTTCCTGTACAAATGACAGCACTCTCAGGTCTTTTTTCAAAATGAGATCAAAAAAAGTCTCTTTTTTTAATGGAACGTTTTCGAGGAGCTTGTCCCCATCATCAGCATAACTCTCAAGTGCAACAAAACATATTTTTATACAAGCAAACAAATTAATTAAATATTAACAACCTGTGTCTCTCTTGGTGTCCCAGAAAACCGCCAACCACTCGTGTTTGGAACGCACTATGCGTTCCAGTGCTTTGTGACCGGAAATGTCTAGTGTCATATGACTTCCGGTTTCGTGTATTTACAATATATCTTATCCGTGCAACATTTGCTTACTTCAAATCATGCTCCAAAATATATTTACTTACTATATGTCTATTACACTTGCATAGACACTATATCCCCTTATCGTACTTGTGTTCTTATGATACACTTACTTTTCGCCTCTGCAGCGTAATCTAACCAATCTCACATTGGTGTGTTAGTTTAATTTGTGCCAACTTTATATTTCTACTTTCCACTTTCCCTGTGTAGTCTATATGGTGTATCAGTGTCACTGTGTGGGTAATTACATTTATATGTGTATTTGCGATCTGCTTGTGTTAACTGTGCCCTTTTTGTTTGACTCAGTTACCATGGTTACCCAATAGTGCTGGCTATACATTCTCTATGTGTCTTGCTATCTATGTATATGGCCATATTCCCATTTGTTCCTTCATTGCACTTAGACTTTGTTGTCTATTGGTTACCCCACTACTATCTATTATGCATGTGTATTTATCCTTCCCCTAAATGAGAGTATTGCGTTACTCAGCCCCTTTTATCTACGACCCTTTTGTCTTAGATGGTGTCTGCTTAGAGGCTAATGGTCTAATTGTGCCTATACGCAGCTTACATTTTTTACACATACACTTCTGACATATAGTTTCCCAAATTCTAATTTTGCTATCCTGATATTTTATCCATTTAGATGTAGCATGTCCTCTTAGTTAATGCTTTTTATTGTTTTCTCCTCTATGTTGTTATCTTTTGTTGTTTATTTGTTTTTCTAAGATTGTCTCTTTGTATGAGGGATCTTCGAATTTCCCCACTATGGTTCAATTGTCTCCTAGATTTCTATGCGCCGGATCTGCATATATAAGATGCCATTCCACTTTAGATTAGCAGTCTATTTCCATCTTGATGTGTATTTAGATGTTGTCCATACACTCCATGCTTGTCTTTTTGATGTGATAGGCTACTGTGTATCAAGGTTATGGGAGTAGTCGTTTTACTGGTAACCTGCCTTTACTATGTCTTACTCCAGGAGCAGTGGGAGGCACTTTCATGTCTCCCCTTACTCCGATCATAGGTTTATGACTAGGACACTACCCCCCTTGGGGTCTGTGTCTCAGTCCTACCTTGATCTGGTGCACAGTGTCTGGCCATCGTACCTTTGTTTGTGTCTCCTACCTACACCAGTGCCTTAAAATCAGGTGCTGAGTTAAGCCCCCCTGGGTGTATTGTACCCAGTCTATACATCCATTCTGCTTCTCGTCTGAGAAGGGCTTTATTGCGATCCCCTCCTCTGTCAAGCTGGGGGATGTGATCAATTAAGATGTATCTGATGCTTGAGACTTGATGCTGTTTCTGGGTGAAATGTCTGGCTACAGGTTGATCTGAACTGCCTGTATCTAGTGCCACCCTTATCGCCCGCCTGTGGTTAGCCATTCTTTCGCGTAGCGTCCCACTGGTCTTGCCAATATAGAATTTGGCACATGGGCAGTAGAGTAGGTAGATTACATGTGTTGTATTGCACGACAGAGAGTGTTTGATGTAATACACTTTGTTAGTGTGCGGATGGTGGAAGGTCTTAGTGGCTATTAGGCCATTACATGTGGTACAGCCCAGGCATTTATATGAACCTTTGATGTTAACCTTTTCTTTCTTTAGGTAGCATTTTTTGGGGTCTGTTTTGACCAGCAGGTCCCTAAGATTTGTGCCCCTCCTATATGCAATCATTGGTGTGAGGTTATGAGCAAATCTTAGTTTTGGGTCCGATTGTATCACGGGCCAGTGTTTCCTTAGGATCTTACCAGCCTCACTGGTATTTGGTGAGAATGTAGTTGCCATTATGAGCCTGTTAGATGTGTCTTTGTTTCTTTCTTTGTTCATAAGAGTTGTCTGTGTATACGGTAGTAGTTCCTGTACGATTGTATCTACCATATTCTTTTTATACCCCCGCTGTATGAATTTGTCCCTCATATACTGAAGTTGGGAGACCCCTGTGGCTTTATCTGTGTTATTGCGTATTACTCGCATCAGTTGTGATTTAATGATTCCTTTGAGTAACGCTGGTGGGTGACAGCTAGTGGCACATAGTAAGGAGTTCCTATCGGTGGGCTTGTAATACAGTGTAGTACCCAATGTACCATTTTGTATGTATACATTTAGGTCCAAGAAATGTACTTCTGTTTCACTGTGTGTTATTTTAAATCGCACCGGTGTGTTCGTGTTGTTAATGTATTGGAACCAATCTAATAGTGTGTCTTGTCCTCCCCTCCAGATTAAAAAGACATCATCTATATATCTTACATAGAATATTATAGATGTTATATCTTTATTCCACAGATATGTCTTTTCAAACTCAGACATATATATGTTGGCATACGATGGGGCCATATTTGACCCCATCGCCGTGCCTGATGTCTGCAAGTAGTATTGAGTTTCAAAGCGAAAATAGTTATGTGTGAGACCAAATTGCATAAGTGTCATAAAGTACTCAATTGGGGGTCCCTCATATTCTCTATCTTCAGTGAGATGGTTCCTGACTGCTGTAAGTCCGTTTTCATGAGGGATGATGGTGTAGAGACTGTTGACATCCAGGGTTACCAGGATGTCTCCAGTCTCCACAGCAACATCCCCCAATTTGCGTATGAGGTCATTTGTGTCAGCGATATAAGACATTGTTTTCTTTACTGTGGGTTGCAGTAGTATGTCAAGTAGCTGTGCTACTGGTTGTGTCATGGATTGTACCGCCGACACAATTGGTCGCCCTGGTGGTCTGTCCATGGTTTTATGGATTTTGGGCGTGGTATACAAAATTGGCACTTTTGGGTATTTAGTAGTACAGAATTCATATAAGTTTTCATTAAGATATCCCTGCTGGACTCCAAGTATTAAAACTTGGTCAAGTTCCTGCTTGAATTTGCCCGTGGGGTCTCTTGTTAGTGTGGTATATGTTTCGACATCATTTAACTGTTGCAGGATGTCCTCTCTATAGTCTGAATAATTCAAAAGGACAATGGCCCCGCCTTTGTCTGCGGGGCGAATGACCAATGAGTGATCATCCTGCAAAGTTTTGATGGCTTGCCTTTCTTCTTTTGTTAAGTTGTGTGTCCATTTTTTGTTAACTCTTATTGTTTCAAAGTCCTGCGTGGTAAGTCTTATGTAAGTCTTAGTTGACGCACTATTGCTATGCGGTTCAAATGTACTTGCCTTTTTGCATTTATCTAATAAAGACATTCCTGTCTCTTGTGTGGGGGTGTCTTGGAAGAATTCCTTGATTTTTAACACTCTATTATGTTTGTACATATCTATTTTAAGTTCTAGTTCTGGAGTGCTATGGCTTGGTATGAATGTTAGGCCTTTGTTGAGGACTTGTCTTTCTGCTATAGTTAGTATGTGCTCACTGAGATTGACTACTATGTCCTCATTCTGTTGCGGCGTGCTGGCCTGTATCTTCCTCCCCGCCCTCCTGATGTGTGGCCTCTGTCTCCTCCTCCTCCCTGTGACCTGGTAGTTACCCCTAAAAAATGACGTTCTGGGGTGGAGTGTCCCCTATGCACATATGTGTCCCCTCGTGTTGTTTGTGGTGTGTATGTACCTGGTGACATAGAAGTCGTATGTGAGGTGTTAGTGTCCGTTTCGGACGATTCAGCACCACTCGTGTCTATTGTTGCAAATTGCACTCGTCTGGGTCTATAGGTTCTTCTGTTTCTACCTTCTGTAGAGTTAGTTAACCATTTATACACCCTACCATGAGTGTAATCCGCATTGACAGAGTCAAGTTTTCTATTTTTGAAAACTGTTAAATCTGTTTTATATTTTTCTATCTGTTGGTTTAACTTAAGTAGCCAATTTTCCTGTTGGTCCAGTGTAAGTGTGGTGTTATGTGCCTCTTCAAATGTTGATATTTCTATCTTCACCCTTCCTAGTATATTTGTAACCTCTTCAATTACTAGGAGTACTAAATCTAAGGAGCACTTATTTAAGATATGGCACCACTTCCTTCTGAACTCTGGGTTATCACGCCCTATCGTAGGGATATTTTTAACCCTGAATCCCCTGGGTATGTGGCTAAGTCTGTAATATTCAGATATTAGAAAAACAAATAAACAACAAAAGATAACAACATAGAGGAGAAAACAATAAAAAGCATTAACTAAGAGGACATGCTACATCTAAATGGATAAAATATCAGGATAGCAAAATTAGAATTTGGGAAACTATATGTCAGAAGTGTATGTGTAAAAAATGTAAGCTGCGTATAGGCACAATTAGACCATTAGCCTCTAAGCAGACACCATCTAAGACAAAAGGGTCGTAGATAAAAGGGGCTGAGTAACGCAATACTCTCATTTAGGGGAAGGATAAATACACATGCATAATAGATAGTAGTGGGGTAACCAATAGACAACAAAGTCTAAGTGCAATGAAGGAACAAATGGGAATATGGCCATATACATAGATAGCAAGACACATAGAGAATGTATAGCCAGCACTATTGGGTAACCATGGTAACTGAGTCAAACAAAAAGGGCACAGTTAACACAAGCAGATCGCAAATACACATATAAATGTAATTACCCACACAGTGACACTGATACACCATATAGACTACACAGGGAAAGTGGAAAGTAGAAATATAAAGTTGGCACAAATTAAACTAACACACCAATGTGAGATTGGTTAGATTACGCTGCAGAGGCGAAAAGTAAGTGTATCATAAGAACACAAGTACGATAAGGGGATATAGTGTCTATGCAAGTGTAATAGACATATAGTAAGTAAATATATTTTGGAGCATGATTTGAAGTAAGCAAATGTTGCACGGATAAGATATATTGTAAATACACGAAACCGGAAGTCATATGACACTAGACATTTCCGGTCACAAAGCACTGGAACGCATAGTGCATTCCAAACACGAGTGGTTGGCGGTTTTCTGGGACACCAAGAGAGACACAGGTTGTTAATATTTAATTAATTTGTTTGCTTGTATAAAAATATGTTTTGTTGCACTTGAGTGTTATGCTGATGATGGGGACAAGCTCCTCGAAAACGTTCCATTAAAAAAAGAGACTTTTTTTGATCTCATTTTGAAAAAAGACCTGAGAGTGCTGTCATTTGTACAGGAAATATATATATATATATATATATATATATATATATATATATATATATATATATATATATATATATATATATATATATATATATATATATATATATATATGAAAATAGAAAGAAGCAGGGTGGCGCAGAAAACCAAGACTAGAAAACACAAAAAAAAAAAAATACAGAGCACAGTGATAATGTGACAATATATTATTGAAACAGTACAAATTTAGTCTAAAAAGAACAGATATAAAATATAAAAGAAAAGAAAAGGAGAACAGGAATAGTCCAGAGCACATCAAATATAGAGAACACAGTCTTCAGGCGTTAATCCCCTATTAGATGTACACTTACTTCAGGGAACCTCAATCAGATGAGGTAAGAATGTAGCACTTTCATAAATGGGCAAGGCACCTCCTGTAGAGTAGATATAGAACGATCAACTGGATCTCCCAGAGAGAAGCCTTCTGTGTCTTGGAATATAGATAGTAGAATCCTCCAAGTATCCTTGTGCTCTCTTTAGTGAGTAGTAACTTCCAATTCCAGTGTATGTGTCATATAAGGAAAGCCAGAAAAGCAAACATAGTGTGAAACTGCTTTAATAGGACATAAATGACACACAATAAACTATTCTCTCTCACATTATATTCCCTGGACTCATTTTAGCCAAGGGAATCAGGGGAAACTCCCCTAGACTGAGGTGTATGACACACAGAAACACTGCTGCTGTCAGATTTGGTTTCCTAAGAAATATGTTTAATAGTGGTCAAGATCCACAGCCATTTCAGCCACTCAGGAAAAGCGGGTTAGAATCGGTTTAATCCTTGACAAGCTGGGGAAATCATATTTCTGCGGAAACCAAATCTAACAGCAGCAGTGTTTCTGTGAGTTTCCCCTGCATCCCTTGGCGAGAATGAGTCCTGGGAGTGGAAAAAGGGTGAGCATTTCCCTGAGCGAGTAATGACCGCTCAGGGAAATGGGTCTATATCGGTTTAACCCTTGACAAGCTGGGGAAACCAAATCTGACAGCAGAGTGCTTCTGTAAGTTTCCCATGATTACCTTGGCCAAAATAAGTCCAGGAAGTGGAAAAAGAGTGAGCATAGTTTAGTTGGGATGGTGCAAGTGATAGCCATCCCTTTAACCTTTGAAAAGTCGGGGAAACCAAAACTGACAGCAACAGTGTTACAGTGAGATACCTGTTTCCCCAGGACGTAGAGTGTCCAGGGAGAGCAAAAACAGTGAGGATAATATATTAGGGATGGCAGGGGTGTAGGTCACCCGGGGAAAGCAGCCTGGGGAAACCATATTTATGGGGAAACCAAATCTGAAAGCAGCAGTGCTTTAGTGAGTTTCCCCTGCCTCCCTTGACTAGAATGAGTCCAGGGAATGGAATCTGAGCAAGAACACTTTAGCTGGGATGGCATGAGTGATGGCCAGTCAATGAAAGCAGGTAGGAATAACTTTAACCCTTGAAAAGTGGGGGAAACCAAATCTGACAGCAGCAGTATTATTATAAGATATTATTATAAGATATCACTTTCCCCTGGCCAGAGAGTAAAAACAGTGAGGATACTCTAATAAGGCTGTCGGGTGTAGGGCACTCAGAAAAAGTGTATAAGAATCGGTTTAACCCTTGCAAAACCATATTTCAGGGGAAACGATATATGACAGCAGCAGTGTTTTGGTGAGTTTTCCCTGCTTCCCTTGGACAGAATGAGTCTGGGGAATGGAATTTGAGTGAGAATAGATTATCTGGGATGTCAGGAGTGATGTCCAGTCAGTGAAAGCGGGTAGGAATCAGTTTAACCCTTGACAAGCTAGGGAAACCAAATCTGACAGCAGCACTGGTACTGTGAGATACTTGTTTCCTCATGACGGAGTGAGTCCAGGGAGAGTGAAATCAGTGAGGATACTCTATAGGGATGGCAGGGGTGTAGGACACCCGGGGAAAGCAGCGCAGCTCTGAGTCTGTTTAACCTTTGTAAAACCATATTTCAGGGAAACCAGCCTGGGGAAACCAAATCTGACAGCAGCAGTGTTTTGGTGATTTCCCCTGCTTCCCTTAGCCGGAATGAGCCCGGGAAATGGAATCTGAGTTAGAATAGTTTAGCTGGGATGGCACAAGGGATGGCCAGTCAGTGAAAGTGAGTAGAAATCAGTTTAACCCTTGACAAGCTGGGGAAACCAAATCTGACAGCAGCACTGTTACTGTGAGATAGAGTCCAGGGTGTCATGATTTCGTCCGTTCATTGCCGTGTCGCCGCGGCTCCCGGATCTCCTCTGTGTGACTGACGTCACGTTGCTTAGCAACGTGACGCTTTCTCGACACACCCCTCTGATGACGTTGCCGCTCCTGCCTTTAAACCACGGCGGGAGATCTGAATCGGGGCCCGTTTGTTTGTTTCCCTTGGAGTTTGTGAGTACCTTGTCAAAATCTGTTTTCCTGATACCGACTTCTGCCTGCCTGACCAAGCCTTTTGCCTTAACCCTTTTGCTGATATTTGGATACTGACTTCTGCCTGTCTGACCAAGCCTTTTGCCTTAACCCTTTTGCTGATATTTGGATACTGACTTCTGCCTGTCTGACCAAGCCTTTTGTCTTATCCCTTTTTGCTTATGTTTGGATGCCGACTTCTACCTGCCTGACCTTGCTTTTGCCTTATTCCACAATCATTTCTTTGATTAATAAAAACCTGCTTAAAGGGACATTTTCTTTTACAAACTGCAAAGGAGAACTTTGACTTTCTGTTTTGTTATAAACCTGCTTAAAAGGACATTTACTTTTACAAGTTGCAAAGGAGAACTTTGACTTTCTGTTTTGTTATAAACCTGCTTAAAGGGACATTTACTTTTACAAGTTGCAAAGGAGAACTTTGACTTTCTGTTTTGTTATAAACCTGCTTAAAGGGACATTTACTTTTACAAGTTGCAAAGGAGAACTTTGACTTTCTGTTTTGTTATAAGCCTGCTTAAAGGGACATTTACTTTTCAAAGCTGCAAAAGGGAACTTTGTTACAAGCCTGCTAATGAGGACCTTTTTCTAAGCTGCAAATAAGAGCATTTCCTTTATATTCTTTGACCTGCTTAAAGGGACGTTTTTTCCTTTGTGGTTTCCCTGCATTCTGGAGCAACTATTATTTTTTGTAATCTTTCTCATCTGTTTCCTGAGTGGGTCACGTCCTGGATATTTCTCAGTGTGCTAGCGTGTGCTTTCTATTCACGCTAGCAGTTGGGTTGCATCCCGGACTGATTCCAAAGCGGCTGACATTACAAACGGGCCAAAAAATGGACCCCACTGAATTATCCATGGCCGTGGCTCACCAGGGACAGCTCTTGGGATCTCATGCCACTCACTTGCAGTCTCTGGACACTAAACTTGATCAAATAACTGCTCTATTACAAAATTTGGTTGCTACCGCACCTCCCAATCCTAATCCCAATCCTAATCCTATTGAGGCATTACCTCCTTCGATTCCTAACAATCAGTCTCAGGTACAACTAAGTCCCCGGATACCTCTTCCGGATAAATATGATGGGAATCCTGAAGAATGTAGAGGCTTTCTGAATCAATGCCGTCTTCATTTCCGAAATAGCCCTACTCTTTTTGCTACTCCCTCTTCTAGAATCACATTTCTTATTTCCTTAATGAAAGGAAAAGCCTTGGCTTGGGTATCACCTTTGCTAGAAAAGAATGATCCTATACTTTTGGATGTTGATACATTTCTATCTATGTTCTCAAATGTATTCGATAAACCTGGAAGGTCATCCGCTGCTGAAGCCACTCTCCTGGATTTACGTCAAGGTAATCAACCAGTCTCTCAATACGCTATTGAGTTCCGCACCCTTGCCTCTGAAACCACTTGGAATCAGGGAGCACTCAGAGCCGCTTTCCGTAAAGGACTTTCTGAGCGTCTCAAGGATGAATTGGTGTATCGTGAACTTCCAGAGTCCTTAGAAGCCTTAATAAATCTCTGTATCAGTCTCGACGCCAGGTTTCGTGAACGCCAACAAGAAAAGGATAGAACACAGAGGTCTTCAACTCGAACTCCTTTTCGTTTGGCTCCTCGTTTTTCTAATCCAGTCACTCCAGTCTCTCCTACTACTGATCAGGCTGAACCCATGGAAGTGGGAAGTATAAAATTAACTGAGACTGAACGCTTGAGAAGACGGACTCTTGGCTTATGTCTGTACTGTGGCCTTAAAGGGCATTTATTAAGGGATTGTCCTACTAGGCCAGTAAAAGCCAGGGCTTAACTCTAGTCCAGGGAACTGAGTTAAGCCAAAACAGTTGCCATTCCCTATACAAGAAACTCTTTGTTCCAGTAACCCTTCTAATTGGACATAAGAAGATTTATACCCAAGCTCTAATTGATTCTGGTGCTGGAGGAGTGTTCATTGACTCTTCATTCGTCTCTACTCACTCTATACCCTTACTAAAGAAGGAGTATTCCATTTCAGTCTCTACGGTCAGTGGAGATCCTTTGGGTTCTGGATATATTCAGTTTTCTACTCAACCCTTACTCCTCACCGTAGGAATACTTCATTCCGAGACAATTTGTTTTGATGTCATCCCCACTCCACAATTTCCTATTATCTTGGGATTACCCTGGCTCCAAATTCACAATCCCATTTTTTCTTGGACTTTCGGTGAACTCACTTCCTGGGGATCTACATGCCAGACTAAATGTCTTCAAAAGATTATCAAGTTACCACTCTCTATTGCTCTCACAGTTGAAACTCCGGACTCCTTACCTATGCCTTATCATGACTTTGTGGATGTTTTCTCCAAAAAAGAAGCTGAACGTCTTCCTCCTCACCGCCCTTTTGATTGTCCCATTGATCTCCTTCCCGGGGCTGCCTATCCTCGAGGCAAGACATATCCACTTTCTAAACCAGAAAACATGGCTTTGGAAGAATATATTAAAGACAATCTGGCTAGAGGATTTATTCGACCCTCCTCTTCCCCTGTAGGGGCTGGTTTCTTTTTTGTAGGAAAAAAGGATGGCGGATTAAGACCCTGTATTGATTATCGAGGATTAAATCAGATTACCATCAAGAACAGTTATCCTCTACCCCTTATTCCTGAACTTTTTACTTATCTTCAGGGAGCCACCATATTCACCAAACTCGACCTACGTGGTGCATACAATCTGATCCGTATACGCAAAGGAGATGAGTGGAAGACTGCCTTTAACACTCGATTTGGGCATTATGAATATTTGGTCATGCCCTTCGGGCTATGCAATGCTCCGGCGGTTTTTCAACATTTTGTAAACGAGATCTTTCGTGATTTTTTGAAGATTTTTGTCATCATATACCTTGACGACATCTTAATTTTTTCTCAGAATCACCAAGATCATGTGCACCACGTCAAGAAAGTACTTCAACGTTTAAGAGAATTCCATCTGTTTGCTAAATTGGAGAAATGTTCTTTCCATCAAAAATCCATACCCTTTCTGGGTTATGTAATATCGGCATCTGGATTTGAAATGGACCCTACTAAACTTTCTGCCATTTTGGATTGGCCTAGACCTGATTCTTTGAAGGCTTTACAACGTTTTCTAGGCTTCGCCAACTACTACAGGAAGTTCATCAAGAATTTTGCTACTATTACTTCTCCTCTTACTGCTCTCACTAGAAAAGGACAAAACTGTAAAAAATGGCCTCCTGAGGCTATAGAAGCTTTTGAGTCTCTCAAAGAAGCTTTTTCCTCTGCACCTATTCTCCGTCATCCAAATCCTGAGTTTCAATTTATCCTGGAAGTTGATGCTTCCTCTGTTGCTGCTGGAGCTGTTCTGTCTCAACGAATACCAGAGACTGGAAAGATTCATCCAGTTGCTTTCTTCTCTAAAAAATTCACTCCTTCTGAATTTAACTATGACGTAGGGAATAAAGAGTTGCTTGCCATCAAACTGGCATTGGATGAATGGAGACATTGGCTGGAAGGTACTTCTTTGCCATTTACTATACTCACTGATCATAAGAACCTTCTGTATCTCCAAACAGCCAAACGATTGAATTCCAGGCAAGCACGCTGGTCATTATTCTTCTCCCGGTTTCACTATAATTTGTCTTACATACCTGGTTCAAAAAATATTAAAGCAGACGCCCTTTCCAGACAATTTCAAGATTCCCCAGTTCCTGAGTCTGGTACCATTCTCCAACCTCATGAAGTCATAGCCCAGTTAACAACTTCCTGGTTACAAGAATTACAGTCTGCTCAAGGGAATCTTCCTTTGTCCTGTAAACCTCCCGATGGTTTACTCTTTGTTCCTGAACGCCTTCGTTCCAAGATTTTATTTTGGGCTCATGATAGTCCTCTTTCTGGACATCCTGGCATCAGTATTACCACTCGAAACCTCAAACAACATGTCTGGTGGCCTACTCTCTCTCAAGATGTGAAGGATTACGTCTCAGTATGCACACAATGTGCCATGAACAAAACTCCACGCCAACTTCCTTCAGGATTGCTCCAACCATTGCCTATACCTCACCAGCCTTGGACTCATGTATTCATGGACTTCATTACCGACCTTCCCTTGTCCGCTGGAAACAATACTATCTGGGTGGTGGTCGACAGGTTCACTAAGACTGCCCATTTTGTACCCTTACCAGGATTACCATCTGCCAAAAGACTCTCTGAACTTTTTATTTCCCATATTGTAAGAATCCATGGATTTCCTCTAGATATTGTTTCAGATAGAGGGGTACAGTTTGTTTCTCGATTTTGGAGGTCACTTTGTAAACATTTTGGAACTACTATATCTCTCTCTACTTCTCACCACCCACAATCAAATGGCCAGACTGAAAGAGTAAACCAGTGTCTTGAAACATATCTTAGACATTATGTGGATCATTATCACTCTAACTGGACTTCTTACCTTCCTTTGGCTGAATTGGCTCATAATGCCCGGTACAATTCCTCCCTTCAGACTTCTCCTTTTCATGCAGCTTACGGATATCAGCCCAGAACATTTCCTTTGCATACTTCCTCCACAGTGAATCCTGCTTCTGATCTTACAGCCCGAAGATTAACTCGACATTGGCAAAAAATACATCGTATTCTTTCTGTAACTTCTAGACGTTACAAGTTCTTTTCAGACCTTTGACGGAAGAAAGCTCCCAAATATCGCCCTGGTGATAAAGTTTGGATTTCCTCTCGATTTCTTCGCCTGAAACAACCTTCTAACAAATTGGGACCACGATACGTGGGTCCTTTCCGAATACTGGGTCAGGTGTGTTCTACTGCTTATCGGGTGGCTTTACCCAAGACTCTCAAAGTCCATCCGGTATTCCATGTTTCTCTTTTAAAACCTGTGATGACTAACAGGTATTCTAAGCCTTTTTCTAAACCTCCACCGTTATTTGTGCATGGACACCCTGAGTTTGAGATCAGCCATATTCTAGATTCCAAGTTGCGTGGCAAGAAATTGTATTATCTCATTCATTGGAAAGGTTATCCAGTCACAGAACGTTCTTGGGAACCGGCTCATCAAGTAAATGCTCCTACTTTGATCAAGACCTTCCACAAGACTCATCCTGATAGGCCTGGTCCTGTCCCCCGGAGGGGTCCTTGAGGAGGGGGGTGCTGTCATGATTTCGTCCGTTCATTGCCGTGTCGCCGCGGCTCCCGGATCTCCTCTGTGTGACTGACGTCACGTTGCTTAGCAACGTGACGCTTTCTCGACACACCCCTCTGATGACGTTGCCGCTCCTGCCTTTAAACCACGGCGGGAGATCTGAATCGGGGCCCGTTTGTTTGTTTCCCTTTGAGTTTGTGAGTACCTTGTCAAAATCTGTTTTCCTGATACCGACTTCTGCCTGCCTGACCAAGCCTTTTGCCTTAACCCTTTTGCTGATATTTGGATACCGACTTCTGCCTGTCTGACCAAGCCTTTTGCCTTAACCCTTTTGCTGATATTTGGATACCGACTTCTGCCTGTCTGACCAAGCCTTTTGTCTTATCCCTTTTTGCTTATGTTTGGATGCCGACTTCTACCTGCCTGACCTTGCTTTTGCCTTATTCCACAATCATTTCTTTGATTAATAAAAACCTGCTTAAAGGGACATTTTCTTTTACAAACTGCAAAGGAGAACTTTGACTTTCTGTTTTGTTATAAACCTGCTTAAAAGGACATTTACTTTTACAAGTTGCAAAGGAGAACTTTGACTTTCTGTTTTGTTATAAACCTGCTTAAAGGGACATTTACTTTTACAAGTTGCAAAGGAGAACTTTGACTTTCTGTTTTGTTATAAGCCTGCTTAAAGGGACATTTACTTTTCAAAGCTGCAAAAGGGAACTTTGTTACAAGCCTGCTAATGAGGACCTTTTTTCTAAGCTGCAAATAAGAGCATTTCCTTTATATTCTTTGACCTGCTTAAAGGGACGTTTTTTCCTTTGTGGTTTCCCTGCATTCTGGAGCAACTATTATTTTTTGTAATCTTTCTCATCTGTTTCCTGAGTGGGTCACGTCCTGGATATTTCTCAGTGTGCTAGCGTGTGCTTTCTATTCACGCTAGCAGTTGGGTTGCATCCCGGACTGATTCCAAAGCGGCTGACACAGGGAGAGCGAAAACAGTGAGGATACTCTATTAGTAATGGCAGGGGTGTAGGGCACCCAGGGAAAGTGGATCTGAGTCATCTGTTTAATAGTTGTGAACCCATATTCCAGGGGAAACCATATTTAAAGGGGAAACCAAATCTGAGATCAGCAGTATTTTGGTGAATTTCCCCCGCATCCCTAAGCCAGAATGAGTCCGGGGAATGGAATCTGAGTGAGAATAGTTTAGCTGGCACGAGTGATGGGCAGTGAGTGAAAGCGGGTAGGAATCAGTTTAACTCTTGACAAGCTGGGAAAGCCAAATCTGACAGCAGCACTGTTACTGTGAGATACCTGTTTCCCCAGGACGGAATAAGTCCAGGGAGAACTAAATCAGTGAGGATACTCTATTAGGGATGGCAGGGGGTAGGACACCCGTGGAAAGCGGATATGATTCTGTTTAACCCTTGTAAAACCATATTTCAGGGGAAACCAGCCTGGGGAAACCATATTTGTGGGGAAACCAAATCTGACAGCAGCAGTGTTTTGGTGAGCTTCCCCTGCTTCCCTTGGACAGAATGACTTCGGGGAGAACAGTATAGCGGGGATAGCACGAGTGATGGGCAGTCAGTGAAAGCTGGTAGGAATCAGTTTTACCCTTGACAAGCTGGGGAAACCAAATCTGACAGCAGCACTGTTACTGTGAGATACTTGTTTCCCCAGGACAGAGTGAGTCCAGGGAGAGCGTAATCAGTGAAGATACTCTATTAGGGATGGCAGGGGTTTAGGACACCCAGGGAAAGCGGTGCAGCTCTGAGTCTGTTTAACCCTTGTAAAACCATATTTCAGGGAAACCAGCCTGGGGAAACCATATTTGTGGGGAAACCAAATCTGACAGACGCAGTGTTTTGGTGATTTTCCCCTGCTTCCCTTAGCTGGAATGAGCCAGGGGAATGGAATCTGAGTGAGAATAGTTTAGCTGGGATGGCACGAGTGATGTCCAGTCAGTGAAAGCAGGTAGGAATCAGTTTAACCCTTGACAAGCTGGGGAAACCAAATCTGACAGCAGCACTGTTACTGTGAGATACTTGTTTCCCCAGGACAGAGTGAGTCCAGGGAGAGCGTAATCTGACAGCAGCAGTGTTTGTGTGTTTCCCCTGCTTTCCTTGGCCAAAATGAGTCCAGGGAGTGAAAAAAGGGTGAGCATAGTTTAGTTGGGATGGCATGAATAATGGCCCCTCAGGGAAAGGGGGTTGTAATATGGTTTAACCGTTGAAAAGCTGGGGAAAGTAAATCTGACAGCAGCAGTGTTATTGTGAGATACCTCTGTTTCCTATGGATTGCAAAGAGTCCAGAGAGAGTGAAAAAAAGTATCATTTATGCTTTATGTTAAATTGCTATATGGCTGACTTGGAGTGATGGGTGTTCACTGTGGATTCTCTGCATACCACAGTCCAAGTCCTTCACTTACATACATGTAAAAAAAATATATGTGAGACATTATAGCATCACACATTCATGTATGTGTGATGCTAAATGGCTAATTGGCTACCTTGGACATATACGATTTTCATTGTGGCTTCTCTGTATGCCTCAAAGCAAGGCCTTTAATCAAATACATGTAACATGTACAGTATATGAGCCATTATAGCATAACATAATCATATACGTAGGAACGTGTAATGCTAAATGGCTAATTGGCTGCCTTGGAGTGATATGAAATTGCATTGTGGCTTCTCTTCATGCTACAGGGGAATAAATGATTGTAAGTTAAAAAGGCATAAAAAGTAATTGCTTTAATGGTTAAAATTATTCCCATGATTCCAAATAATTTTTAATAAAGATTTTATTTTAACCCTGTAACATTAGCTATATATATATATATATATATATATATATATATATATATATATATATATATATATATATATATATATATATATATATATATATATATATATATGAAAATAGAAAGAAGCAGGGTGGCGCAGAAAACCAAGACTAGAAAACACAAAAAAAAAAAAATACAGAGCACAGTGATAATGTGACAATATATTATTGAAACAGTACAAATTTAGTCTAAAAAGAACAGATATAAAATATAAAAGAAAAGAAAAGGAGAACAGGAATAGTCCAGAGCACATCAAATATAGAGAACACAGTCTTCAGGCGTTAATCCCCTATTAGATGTACACTTACTTCAGGGAACCTCAATCAGATGAGGTAAGAATGTAGCACTTTCATAAATGGGCAAGGCACCTCCTGTAGAGTAGATATAGAACGATCAACTGGATCTCCCAGAGAGAAGCCTTCTGTGTCTTGGAATATAGATAGTAGAATCCTCCAAGTATCCTTGTGCTCTCTTTAGTGAGTAGTAACTTCCAATTCCAGTGTATGTGTCATATAAGGAAAGCCAGAAAAGCAAACATAGTGTGAAACTGCTTTAATAGGACATAAATGACACACAATAAGTTACACTCACATAAAAAACCTCAACTAATGAGGTATGTAGAAAGCACATAGACGTAATACAACTGTAGCCCAGAAGTCCAAGGAGTATCCGAAGTGGGGATACAGTAACAGGCTCCACAGTCTCAGAGGCACCAAACAGTTCATACAACAGGTCATGTACCTTCCTAAAATTATGTTTGCTTTTCTGGCTTTCCTTATATGACACATACACTGGAATTGGAAGTTACTACTCACTAAAGAGAGCACGAGGATACTTGGGGGATTCTACTATCTATATTCCAAGACACAGAAGGCTTCTCTCTGGGATATCCAGTTGATCGTTCTATATCTACTCTACAGGAGGTGCCTTGCCCATTTATGAAAGTGCTACATTCTTACCTCATCTGATTGAGGTTCCCTGAAGTAAGTGTACATCTAATAGGGGATTAACGCCTGAAGACTGTGTTCTCTATATTTGATGTGCTCTGGACTATTCCTGTTCTCCTTTTCTTTTCTTTTATATTTTATATCTGTTCTTTTTAGACTAAATTTGTACTGTTTCAATAATATATTGTCACATTATCACTGTGCTCTGTATTTTATTTTTTTTTGTGTTTTCTAGTTTTGGTTTTCTGCGCCACCCTGCTTCTTTCTATTTTCATTTTCCTTTAGAGGGGTGATAGGTCTCCTCTGATATTTGGGGTTTGGCAGCTGGATATATCTTGCTAGAATCGCCTTATGAGGTGCTGGGTATAGAGTATATTTTTTGTAGCATAGCTTTTTATTTGATAGTGAGCGCCTAGGAGTGATCCAGTGGATTCTATCTACTGGTTCATTGTTCTTGTGTATTTATATATATATATATATATATATATATATACATATATATATATATACATACACACACACAAACAAATTCCCAAATAAGGATAGGCACAGTCTTGCAAATTTTCACAACCGCCAGGGTGCACTTCCAAAGATCAGTTCAATACTCCATCACAAAAAAGGCACTCACAGGTCTTATATGATAAAACATAACGTTTATTATATCAATAAAAAAGAAATCGCTTTTTTATTAATATATTAAACACTATGTTTTATAATATAAGACCAGCGAGTGGCTTTTTTGTGATGAAGTATATATATATATATATATATATATATATATATATATATATATACACACACACACACACACACACATACACACATATACACACACACTGTATATGTACAGTATATACATACACATATACACCGAGATTACACGTTTTGCGGTAACAGGGGTGCGTTGCTAATGAGTTTTTTTTTTCAACGCTCCCTTAAGACAACGCTGGTATTACGGGGTTTTTTAAACCCGGCGTTAGCCGCAAAAAAAGGTGAGCGTAGAGCAAAATTTAGCTCCACATCTCACCTCAATACCAGCGTTGCTTATGGTAGCGGTGCGCTGGCAAAACGTGCTCGTGTACGATTTCACCATAGGAAACAATGGGGCATATTCAGCTGGAAAAAGACCTAACACCTGCAAAAAAGCAGCGTTCAGCTCCTAACGCAGCCCCATTGATTCCTATGGGGAAATAAAATTTATGACTACACCTAACACCCTAACATGAACCCCGAGTTTAAACACCCCTAATTTTACACTTATTAACCCTTAATCTGCCGCCCCCGACATCGCCGACACCTACATTATATTTTTAACCCCTAATCTGCCGCTCCGGACACCGCCGCCACCTACATTATCCCTATGAACCCCTAATCTGCTGCCCCTAACATCGCCAACACCTACATTATATTTATTAACCCCTAATAAATATAATGTAGCCGCTACTATATTAAATTTATTAACCCATAAACCTAAGTCTAAACCTAAGTCTAACACTCCCCTAACTTAAATATAATTTAAATACAACGAAATTAAATTACTACAATTAAATAAATTAATTCTATTTAAAACTAAATACTTACCTATAAAATAAACCATAAAATAGCTACAATATAACTAATAGTTACATTGTAG
The DNA here is from genome assembly GCF_027579735.1 of Bombina bombina. Taxonomy (NCBI): domain Eukaryota; kingdom Metazoa; phylum Chordata; class Amphibia; order Anura; family Bombinatoridae; genus Bombina; species Bombina bombina. The sequence continues at coordinate 1,285,326,067 of NC_069499.1, read as the reverse complement.
CTAGCTTAGGGTTTATATTTATTTTACAGGCAACTTTGTATTTATTTTAACTAGGTAGAATAGTTATTAAATAGTTATTAACTATTTAATAACTACCTAGATAAAATAAGTACAAATTTACCTATAAAATAAATCCTAACCTAAGTTACAATTACACCTAACACTACACTATCATTAAATTAATTTACTAAATTACCTACAATTAAATACAATTAAATAAACTAAAGTACAAAAAAACCCCCACTAAATTACAGAAAATAAAAAAATAATTACAATTATTTTAAACTAATTACACCTACTCTAATCCCCCTAACAAAATAAAAAAGCCCCCCAAAATAATCGGAAGAAGAGGATGCTCCGTGTCGGCTGGCTTCAAGATGGACCCGCTCCACTTTGGATGGATGAAGATAGAAGATGCCGCCTGGATGAAGACTTCTGCCCGTCTGGAGGACCTCTTCTACCCGGATCGGATGAAGACTCCTGCCCCTCTGGAGGACTACTTGTGCCCGGCTGGATGAAGACGGCTCAAGGTAGGGTGATCTTCAAGGGTGATCTTCAAGGGGGTAGTGTTAGGTTTTATTAAGGGGGGATTGGGTGGGTTTTAGAGTAGGGTTTGGAGTGTGGGTGATGGGTTTTAATGTGGGGGGTATTGTATTTTTTTTTACAGGTAAAAGAGCTGATTACTTTGGGGCAATGCCCCGCAAAAAGCCCTTTTAAGGGCTATTTGTAATTTAGTATAGGGTAGGGAATTTTATTATTTTGGTTTTTTTTTTTTATTTTGTTAGGGGGATTAGAGTAGGTGTAATTAGTTTAAAATTCTTGTAATTTTTTTTATTTTCTGTAATTTAGTGGGGGGGGTTTTTGTACTTTAGTTTATTTAATTTAATTGTATTTAATTGTAGGTAATTTAGTAAATTAATTTAATGATAGTGTAGTGTTAGGTGTAATTGTAACTTAGGTTAGGATTTATTTTACAGGTAAATTTGTACTTATTTTAACTAGGTAGTTATTAAATAGTTAATAACTATTTAATAACTATTCTACCTAGTTATTAAAACCCTAAGCTGGCTACATTGTAACTATTCGTTATATTGTAGCTAGCTTAGGGTTTATTTTATAGGTAAGTATTTAGTTTAAATAGGATTAATTTATTTAATTGTAGTAATTTTATTTTGTTTTATTTAAATTATATTTAAAGGGACACTGAACCTAATTTTTTTATTTTGTAATTCAGAAAGAGCATGCAATTTTAAGCAACTTTCTAATTTACTCCTATTATCAATTTTTCTTCGTTCTCTATCTTTATTTGAAAAAGAAGGCATCTAAGCTTTTTTTGGTTTTAGTACTCTGGACAGCACTTTTTTTATTGGTGGATGAATTTATCCACCAATCAGCAAGGACAACCCAGGTTGTTCACCAAAAATGGGCCGGCATCTAAACTTACATTC